>NC_135997.1:36110289-36277789 GCF_048128805.1 Centroberyx gerrardi
ACATTCTGCGCACACTGACTGCACAGTGCAGCATTAAGTATAGCCTTAATTACGAGTCTTTGGAAATTTACCTGGCTTCCTGAATCTTTTTTTCGGGTTGCGGATCGGTTTCGGGTCGTTGTTTTATGTATGAAAATGGGTCAGGCGGATACATGTGTCAGATCGGGCGGTCACGGGTTGAAAAAAAACGGACCCGCGCATCACTAACAGTAGATAACTTGTAATCTGCTGCCCTACAAACGTTAACGGTAGGTAGCATCATTACCTTGTGGTATTTAAGTAACGTTAGTGGAATTAGGTAGTTTAATTGATAACCGTATGACAATGCATTGAATTGAGTTCAAAACACGCGCTGTCGGCCTGTCAAAGATATGCGCTTGTTTTTTAACAGACAAAACAACTTAATTCAAATGCTTGATGAATCCAACACTTATCATAAAAACAATCAACTTACATCTCTCTTCTCTTATTTAGAACACAAGCTTTGAACAAGTGTTGTGTGTGTCTACTGTTCTCCGTCATGTCTCTCTGGAGTTGTTTTCCTTCCTGCCGGTTTCTTCCCGCTCTGCATGTGCGCATTTCGTCACGTGGTGAGACGCGGTGTTGCCACTTGTTAGGAGCGCTTGATTTTATGCAACGGGTGTCCCTAATGAATATGGCAGAATAGTTGTCATTTAGGAATGAGCTCGCATAGAGGTATGAATCGAGCCGCTCAGTAGGGGGGGGGAGTGGCAGCTTGCGTTGCCACATAACCTGCAGTACCTTCCTCAGCCAGCACCTCCTGCCACTGGTGCTTACCAGGGTCCCTGAAAACCCTGAGATTCCTGACCTTAACACAAACTGCAAGCAGGGCCTTACCCCCTGCCTGCCCAAACTGCCCCAGGCTCGGAGTAGAGAGCCTAGCCCCCAGTTTCAGCTGATACCCTCAGTAAAGGGAACTCAGCAACCAGGCAGCCCCTCATGGCATCTGGCAGAAAACCCAGCAGTTTGTTGATGAACCACTCCAGCAGCCTCAGCAAGGTCAGGCCAGTCTGTTGGCCAAGCACTTGAGTGGTTTTCCAACCTATCGTGACAGAAGACAGCAGATGTTGCAGCTTGGTGATGCCAGCTCTTTATAGGGCGCTGCCTTGCTGACAGAACACACCAACTCTAGAGGAAACACTGGGTTATGGAATAGAGGTTCCTCCCATACCCACAGTCCCAGCACTACACCCGCCACACATGTATGCCTTGGGAAGCTCCACGCCCTCAGGACAGATGCATAAAATCCATAGAGACCTGTGGTATTCAGCTCCTCCAACTCTATCAGGTAAAGCTGCCACCTTGCTCTTTTGGTCAACCAAGCACTGACCATGTTCCTGGAGAGGCAGGTAGAGGACAGCACCCCTCAGCCAATGATGTCCTGACCAAAAGAAGTCCATCAGCTCCTTCTGGCTCTCCACCAGAAAACCCCTAGGAGGGGTTAGTACAGCCAGGTGATGCCAGAGGGATGAAGCCACCAAGTTATTAACAATCAGCACCCTACCCCTGTATGAGAGCTGAGAGTGCAGACACTTCCACTTTGCCAGCCCAGCCTCTATAACTTGAATTACACCCTCTCAATTCCTCAAGACCCATCTCTGAACCAGTATAAACCCCTAGCAGCTTGAGTCCTGTCTCCCATAACTGAGGACCACGTGGTGGCTATGGATGAAAGAGAAACATTACAGAGGAATCTAAGTAGCTGTTACAGAGTGTGAGCTGAAAGTTCTAATGTCCCCCCAAAATGTCTGAAGTCGATTAACAGCACTTCAGTGCAAGGGTGTTTATTTGGTGCACCATAACAATACCAAAAATTCAAGTGAAAACAGAAAAATGGACATCCATTAACAAAGGCAAAAGAAAGTATTTACAAAAAGAACCACTAGAAAAACAGCCAGAGACAGCAATGGCTGTTGAGCTCCTTTTGTACTCCATGGAAAATACCATACGTTTATAACAATATAATACATGTTATTAAATAATATTAAGTTAAACATATTTTTAAAATAATAAATCCACATAATTCTTCATGATTATAAATATATAGAAATATACCACTTCACCACGCATGCGTGTGGTGGGAAAGGCACAATATAGCCCACCCAGGTGCATTGGCTCCATTTAGGACCTGGCAGAAACCACAGAAATGCAAGAGAGAACAGCAACAGAACACAGAAAACACAAGACATCTTGATTTTGTTTCCATTTCCTTGTAAAAAGTTAAGCATAATTAAACACATTATCTGAGGGTAGGGCAGTATTTGTGTGTGAGTATGCATGCAAGTGGGCATAAGGAGCACGTTTACCAAATGCTGCCTGCAGTTAGTGACGGCTTCTCAGTCACAGTAGCAGTCTGAAAAAAGTTTATTGTGGTGTAATCAATTCAAGAGTAGTTAATTTATTTTCTTTTTGGGGCATTTTTGCCTTTATTGGACAGATCAAAGTGGAGAGAGACAGGAAAGATGGGGAAAGAGAGGGGAATGACAAGCAACAAAAGTCCTGGGCCAGAATCAAACCCAGGACATAATTTTCTGCCCACTCATTTGCATCTGTCTACTGCAAACATAGGGAGAAAATGCAAAGTCCACACAAAAAAGACCAGGGGGAAAACTCAAACCCAGAACCGTGTTTCTGTGAGGGGACAGTGTTAACCACGAAATTTGAACTCACAATCTTGTGCATTGCAGACCTGTGCCTTAATAATAATCCAAACAAAACAATAGCACTCCAGCACCTGTGGTGCTTGGACCCCTAAAGAAAAACATGAAGGGACCGGCAGCAGAGCTGGTCTGCCCCTAATAATACATAGAAAAACAATATTTTACAAAAACTTACAATAACTCATGAATGCTTTATGCTGTCTTAACCAAATTCAGACAGTGACAATGGATACTGTGTGACACCTCTGGCAAAGCTGTGCGGATGCAAGTTGACACTGGCACGCGTGTCTCTCTGGTGTCAGAGTCTGTATACAGGAAGAGGCTACAGCACCTCACCCCATGAGTGACCAAGTTAAGGACCTACACTGGAGAGCCTATTCCATTATTGAGACTTGTGGATGTCGTTCATTATCATTCATCAATCAAGGAAACAGTCCAGCTCTGCTAGGCTGCAGATGGCTGGAGAAGCTTCAGTTGAACTGGCAAGAAGTGCTTCTGCTCCGTGACGGAGACACAAGTTCACTGCAGGAGATCTTGAGAAAGCATTCTAAAGTGTTCAATGGAGAACACAGCAGTATGAAAGACATCACTGTTAAACCAGGGAGCAAGCCAAAATGCCTTAAAGCGAGACCTGCCCCATATTCCATCAAACCTACAGTAGAAGCAGAACTAGAGCAGCTGGTGCAGAGTGAAGTACTGGAACCAGTGAGCAAATGGCCCACTCCAATTGTCCCAGTCATGAAGAAGACAGAGCTCTATATTGGTTGAGTGTGTTATACAATGAGGAGTTGTATGCAGGTGGAGGATTAGGGATTAGAACACCATATTTGTTAAGCAACGAGGCAACATGATGCCCTTTTCTCATTCATTAAAGGTAGGGAAAACACATAGTTGACAGACATACAAAGGCTCTCTCATGCATACTTCAGATTTCCACTGAATCTGAATCACATAAGGCATTTCCTGAGGTTTAGATCTTTGAGAGAAAGCATGGTTGATGTCCATAGCTTATAATTACTAACAAACCATAACACACAAACGTGTCTCCAATATGTCCAAGAGTAAACGTCAAGGTAAACATAAGCATGTGATAAGGTCACTGCTAAGTCTTTTCTATCCCTGCTGACGTAGGAAAGCTAATCAGATATTTGTACACAACACACACAGTCTCAACAAGCCAGATGGTTCAGGACTTCTGAGACCCAAGAAGCCAGATGGTTCGGGATTTCTGAGACCCAAGAAGCCAGATGGTCCAGGACTTTTGAGACCCAAGAAGCCAGATGCTTGATAAGCTCATTAATGTGTTTCCATGAAGAGGAAGAATAGAAAGTCCAGCAAGCAACATACAGTAGAGACTACAATTTATTGCAAATTGCTTGTATGGTAATGTTATCAGAATATTAATATTAAATCTATATTACAAACAGATTACCTAGTTCAGGGCCAGTGCAAGACTTAGATACTACTTAGACAAGGCCAAAGCAAAACAGCTGCCCCAAGAAAAAAACACCCCAAATATGATCATGTTAACTTGAAGGATACTGAATATCCTAAAAGTTCCAAAATACATGTGTCCATACACAGGACCAAATAATAGTATAGCCTAATCTGTAAAAAAAAAAAAAGTGTGGTACTGGTAAATGGTATAATTTAATTATACTCTACATATAACAGCATTATATCTTTATACTTCCACATGAAGCATTATTCTTAAATGCTATGAAAAGACAAGCTTACCTGTATTTCTTGGAGCTGCAGCTTCTTCTTTCCTCAGATACTCTGGTATCCTCTCAGGTGTGTAGCTGAGGCTTTTCTGAAGCCACCAAGACTGAGGGCATTAGAGTATGTGCCTGAAGACTAGTCCCCTGAATCCTCTGACATAACTCACTAACCACAGCTGCTTTACTTACTTTCCACGCCTACAGTAGCTGGAGAGAGCCCACAAAACAAGTTACACTAATTTCACGTACGTAGGTCTGGTCTAAGCAAAGGAAAAGCATACCATTAAAAGTATATGCAAGATAGTGAACTAAATGGAGTGGCCAGCTGATGGCGCTCTCCCATTGCTGCCCTGTTATTTCGGCAGAGCGATACTCTTTGGGCCTTTGCAACAGCACAAATCTATTTCACTATTTGCAAAGGACCTGACTAAGATGGCCTGTGGGGCTGCTGTTCTGCTGCTGCTGCTCACGATTTAAAAAGAGAAGAGAAAAGAACACAAGAAAAGAAATTGACTGCTCTGTTTCTACCGCAATCCAGAACTCTCCTATGCCCCTTTCTTCTTACAAGAGCCCTGGACACAAAAATAAATATAATGAATAAATGAACACAACGCAGAGATTTTACACCAGCAATTTGGGAGAGGGACAGCTACAGGACACTGACAGTTTGGGTTACATATATACTGTGATTGTTACAAAATTGTGGTGATGGTAGGAAGGGTTTAAAGAGGTGTTTGACACGTGTCAATGTAAGAGAGGTGAGGTAAGGTTGAGTTGAACTAGACATTTTCCCACGTCTGACACTCCAATAACACTCCAGTTTGTTTTAAAGGTGGATAGGGAGAAACTAAGATTTCCTAAACCCAGATTCTGTTCATACTGTAGTGTTCGCCTATCAAGCATAACATTTACTAATTCGAATGTGTAGAATAAAACAAATTCTGCACATTTGCCAACCAAATTAAATTTACTACAATGAGCATACAAAATATTAAGGCCACCTTCATAAACTAAAGTTGTGCCCCTTTTTGCACAATCTGTCTCAGTTGACATAAGGCCTAAAAATCCTTAAAAATCTTTCTTTTATCCTGTCCCGTAGCCTCCAGCTACATCTCTCCTTAAAGCAAAGTTCATTTAATAGGTGAATTAGAGGTGAAATAAGAGATATTAGCAGAATTCCCACACTCCTGGAAAAGTGTCACGGCCATGGAAGTGTCTCCATCTCACTCTGTGTCTTCTGTGTCTTCATCTCCCTAGTCTCTCCCTCTGCTTTCAGCTTCCCTGTTTGCCCGCCAGAGGTCGCTGGTGTGTTCTCCAGCCAGTGTCATTATCTCAGCTGCATCTTGTCTCCTCACCACCCAGCTGTGTTATATTGTCATTAGTGCTAGGCTATTTAAGTTCCCTTGCCTGTTTTGTCAGTGCTTCAGTGTAGGTTATGCTTTGACCTACTGTTTGTTTGTTACCACTCTAGCTTCCAGGCATTTGTTCAGTTGAAGGTTTTTCTTGAGTTTCTTTGTCCTATGTCTGAAGATCTCCAGTAAGCCTCACTTGAGTTATTCAGCTATCCCTGCCTCCTGTGTGTTTTCTGCACTTGGGTCCTCTCTTCCTGCCCTTTGTCACAGGAAAGCTGGAAAACGATTTAAGGGATTTAATAATTGTACTTTCCAGGCCTGGAGACGTTATGAAAATGATAAAGGGAGAAACGATTTGGAAATGTCATGAAATTTTATTTGTGAAATTAATGATTTTTTTTTTCTTGAATACTGTCAAATGTGACAAAAAGCTTTGGCTGGCTCCAAAACAGTCCTAATATTGTTAGTTTCTGATTGTTTTTGGTTGATAGAGTTAAAACAATAATATAGTCGTAGATTTTAAAGTGAAAAACAAACTAATGCTTAAAGTTAGTGTAGTAGTTGATGGTTACTACACTATGGCCCCTTTTTTGGAATTTCATCGGTAGAAAGGGGGTCCCACTAAACACTGCATAGTACCGCATAATATAGCATAGTACAGCATAATACCACATAGTACTGCATAGGGGTGTCACGATTCTCCAAATCCACGATTCGATTTGACTTTCGATTTTAAGGTCACGATTTGATTCGATTTTCGATTTAAACATTTCTTTTTTCAGCACTGACGACTACGCCATTGTTAGACTATCAAGTCTTGATTTGTAAAGATCAACAGATCATTGGTTTTATGCCCTGACAACTGTCATTTACATTTTCAAAGTCTTCTTTAAAAAGATGGTATCAAGTGTGATATAACTGCCATTTTTTTTTTGGAATGTACCACACTAAGGCCATATGGTCAGGTCAGGCCAAGTTTTTCCATTTAAAAAAAACACAACTTTCCCTTTAATTTGGTACCAAATACATGGCAAGGCGATTCAGCGTGTCTCCTCACTTCAGTGTCAACATTCACAGTATGACAACAAAACAAATCCTTCCTATCTTGGCTAATGATAAGCTTTCAAAATACATACAAAACCTCCAGCGCTTCAGCTCACACAGTAATAAGATCAGACAATAATAGTCGCCAAACAAATATGGAAAAAGTCGCCAAACTTATATGGATAAAAGTCGCTGCAACCCGGTCAGTCCTCCTACCGACTCTTCGGCGCACTGCCTCCCGTTAAACAGCATCCGTCTCTGGCGGTGAGAACCAGGTAGGTCCCGCTGTTTAGTGAAGGTGATCTTGTGTCTTGTTTTATCGAGCAAGAACAAGCGATTTCAATCAAAAGACTTCAACTCACAATGTCTTCGTAAATTTCCACTACATACGGCGGGTCAGGTCAGGTTCTGTCTCACAGCACAATCTGACAGCTTCCAGAAGGTTTTAAAAGCGTGACGCTTAGCCGGCAAAGCCATTTTTAGATCTAACGTTACCGGTGGAGGATGACTAAACCCGGGGAAAATCAAACGTCTCAGTGTCACCAGATATACAGTATTTTCCGGTTCCGGTTCATCGATGACAACTTGAAGTATATAAAACAAAGCTAATAACTTGATTTTCAGTTTTTGGTACATTTTAAACGATTTAAAAATGACGGGCGGTCTTGGGCGCTATAGTGAAATATAGAACGGGCGCTCTCTAGCAGCTACGCTGTGTCGTCATTGAAATGTTTTTTTTTTTTCTTCAGACACGTGCAAGTAGGCAGGGGTGGAGAGAAAAAAAAATACTGGGAGAATCGCGAACCTGCTTGTGATTTCGAAGGTTGAAATCGAATGCTCATTTCGATCGATTTTCAATTTAGAATCGAAATCGTGACACCCCTAGTACTGCATAATACTGCATACTACCACATAGTATCACATAGTATCGCATAATATTGCATAGCACTGCATAGTACTACTGCACAATACCACAAAATAGTAGGCAGTGTTGCGGTTCTGCAGACAACCCAAACTCCACTCCCTCCACCTTTGCTCCACCCTTTGCCTCACTTTGGCTGCTCCAGCTCCAAAAAATTGTCAACAATGGCAGCGACCATAAAACACAATCGCTAGGCTACAAAATGGCCTTTCAGAAGCCAATGGGTGACGTCACACTCACTAGATCCATCTTTTTTTACAGTCTATGGTTTTAATGCCAAGATAAGTTGTTGTTCAGTTATTACACTTAACTTTCCTCTTGCATGTAAGTCCTGGAAAAATAAATCTGTGGTACTTTGTGTTAGTTTGAGTTAGTTCATTTGTTTGTTTTGGGGTTGTTCGGTGTCATTTGAGGTAGTTTGTGGTATGCTTTGAGGTTGTTTTGGGTCTAGCAGAATCTTACATCAGTCAGTCTCAGATCCTCTGAGACATTGCAATTAGTGTTTTGTGATGTACAATGAAATTATTCAGTGATAAATATAATCACGGTCAAAGTCAGGGTCAAGTTTAAATTTATTTAAGTCTAAATATTAATATTAATTCAGAATTTTGGAGATGTTAAGAGTGCACAAATGCACCATTTCTGTGATGCAAGTGAAGTGGGTTACAGTGTCGTTACTTACTTGAAACTGTCTAACATGAAAGATGATGTTCATGTAGCTTTTGTGATGGGAAAGGCAAGAGTTGCACCTCTGAAACAAATGACAATCCCTAGAATGGAGCTTACCGCAGCTATGCTTGCTGTTCGAATAAATAGGATGTTGGAAACAGAACTACAGATCCGGCTCGAGAAGCCAGTCTTTTGGACTGATAACACTGCTGTTCTGAAATACATTAAGAACAAAACTCAAACGTTTGTAGCAAACAGAGTGAGTGCTATAAAGGAAGCAAGTTATTAATCACAATGGAAATATGTGAACACAAAGCTAAATCCTGCAGACTACGCTTCACAAGGTTTAACAGGCGACAACTTCCTGCAATGCAAGACTTGGATTCAAGGTCCATCCTTAAAACAGCCGGAAGAAGACTGGCCTACCTTACCAGAACTGGATTCATTCACAACGGATGACCCTGAAGTGAAAAAAGAAAAGGTTACAATGAACACGACTCTTTTGTGTAAGCCAAGTTCAACAAGCAAGCTTATGCATCACTTTTCATCCTGGAAAAACCTACAAACCGCAGTTGCATGGTTTCTAAAACTGAGAAGCCTTTTGCTGGAATTGTCTTTGAAAAGAAAAGAGATTATGACTATCCAGGCACAAAAAATGGACAGAGACAAGCAGAACAAGTCTGTTGAACGTGAAATGAAAATGTTTATCAAAACAAGAAGTGCCTCATTGCTCAGTGTTGATGATTTAAAGAGAGCAGAAACTGCTATCATTCAGTTCTGTCAAAAGGAAGCATTCACAGATGAGCTGAAAATACTTCAAGATAACCAAGATGTTAAGCGAACCAGCTTATTGTACAAGTTGGACCCAGTGTATCAAGATGGAATCTTAAGAATTGGTGGAAGAATAAGCAAAATGGCAATGCCACACGTCTTCTCGCCGAGTTTCCGGACCTCACGTAGCCCACCTTCTCGTCATCCACCGCCAAGCACGGGGTGGAACACCACATCGCCACCACTGGCCCCCCGGTCTACGCCTGGGCCCGGTGCCTCGACCCAGCCAAGCTCGCCATCGCCAGGACGGAGTTCGAGACTATGGAGCGCCTCGGCATCATTCGCCGCTCCAACAGCCCGTGGGCTTCACCCCTCCACATCGCCCCGAAGCCCAATGGCGGGTGGCATCCGTGCGGCGATTACCGCCGTCTCAACAACGTGTCAACGCCGGACCGCTACCCGGTTCCGCACATCCAGGACTTTTCCGCCCACCTGGCGGGGAAAGTCATCTTTTCCAAAGTGGACCTCGTTCGTGGATACCACCAGGTGCCCATCCACCCGCTGAACGTCCCCAAAACGGCGGTGATCACCCCATTCGGACTGTTCGAGTTCCTGCGCATGCCGTTCGGCTTTAAGAACGCCGCACAGACCTTCCAGCGCCTCATGGACTCGGTGCTACGGGACCTGCCTTTCCTTTTCGTCTATCTGGACGACATCCTCGTTGCCAGCACCTCCAAAAACACCTGTCCTACCTTCGGACTCTCTTCAAGCGGCTCAGCCAGCACGGGCTGATCGTCAACCCAGCCAAGTGCCAGTTCGGGCTGACCACCATCGACTTCCTTGGTCACCGCATCACCAAAGACGGGGCAGTCACCCTCCCGTCGAAGGTGGACGCCGTCACGAATTTCTCGCGCCCGCTCACGATCAAGTCCCTGCAGGAGTTCCTCGGCATGGTGAACTTTTACCACCGCTTTATCCCCCAAGCTGCTCGATTCATGCGACCCCTGTACGAGGCTCTGAAAGGCAAGGCCCCCAAACACGTGGTGGACTGGTCCGTGGAGAGGGACAAGGCGTTTACGGACGCTAAGACTGCTCTTGCTAACGCCGCAATGCTGGCGCACCCGTCTCCCACGGCCCCGATCGCCATCACCACGGACGCTTCGGATTATGCCGTCGGCGCGGTGCACAAGCAGTGGGTGGGCGGTGCCTGGCAACCGCTCGCTTTCTTCAGCCGCAAGTGAACGGAAGTACAGCACCTTCGACCGGGAGCTCCTCTGCCTCTTCCTCGCCATTCGACTCGATTTCCGTTTCCTGCTGGAGGGCCGCCAGTTCCCGGCGTTTGTGGACCACAAACCGCTGACGTTCGCCATGGCCGAACCGTGGTCCGCCCGCCAACAGCGGCAGCTCTCCTACATTTCGGAGTTCACCACGGACATACGGCATGTCGCTGGCAAAGCCAACCTCGTCGCTGACTGCCTCTCCTGGGCCATCGTGGGGGCCGTTCACTTGGGACTTGACTACGCTCGCATGGCAGCTGATCAGGCCGCCGACCCAGACGTGCAGGCTTACAGGACGGCTGTCACAGGGCTGCAGCTGGAGGACGTTGTTTTCGACGACGCCGGCACCACACTCCTGTGCAACGTCTCCTTGGGTCAGCCCCGGCCCGTCGTTCCCTCTGGGTGGAGACAGCATGTGTTCGACGCCGTCCATGGCCTCTCCCACCCGGGCAAAAAGCCATCTATAAAGCTGGTGGCGGCCAGGTTCGTCTGGCACGGGCTCAAAAAAGACGTGAGACTGGGCTGGCACCTGCATGGAGTGCCAGTGCTCTAAAGTGCACCGCCACACCAAAGCCCCCCTGCCGCAGTTCCCGGTGCCTGAAAGGAGGTTCGACCACGTCAACGTGGACCTGGTGGGCCCCCTTCCCCCCTACCACGGTTTCACTTACCTCCTTACCATGGTGGACAGGACCACTCGATCGCTGGAAGCCGTCCCGCTGTCGTCGACAACGTCCACCGAGGTGGCCCGGGTGTTCATCGGGTCCTGGGTCGCCCGGTTCGGCACCCCATCTGACCTCTCCTCTGACCGAGGCCCACAGTTTACATCCAAGCTCTGGAATGCAGTCGCAGAGGGCCTGGGGGTGAAGCTCCACCGCACCACCACGTACCACCCACAGGCCAACGGGTTGTGCGAGCGGTTTCATCGCTCCATGAAGGCCGCTCTTCAGGCCAGCCTCAAGGACAGCAGCTGGGTCGACAGGCTCCCGTGGGTCATGCTGGGCCTCAGGACCACCCCTAAAGAGGACCTTCAGTCCTCATCTGCCGAACTGGTTTACGGCCAGCCGCTGCGGGTCCCGGGGGTTTTCGTCCCTAACACCACGGCTCCCTGGTCTGCAGCCCGCCAATGGGCCACGCTCCGGGACAACGCCAGTGTTTTCGCACCGGTCCCCACTTCGCATCACAGCCCACGGTCTCACGTCCCCACAAGTCTGCAGTCGGCAAGGTACGTTTTCATCCGCCACGACGCCCACCGTGGGCCCCTGCAACCTCCCTACGACGGCCCGTTCCGCGTCCTGGAGGCCGGGGACAAGCACTTCGTGGTGGACGTCGGCAGCAAGCCGGAGCACGTTTCTGTGGACCGCCTCAAACCAGCTCACCTGGACTTGGACCAACCCGTTGGCCTGGCCGTTGGCCTGGCGCCCCCCCCCCCAGCGTTTTTACCTTTTCAACATCTGGAAATTGCGACACATGCTTTTATTTCCTCACGCCTTGATTACTGTAAATCACTGTACTCAGGTCTTGGTCACCAAAACATTTCCAGATTACAACTAGTTCAAAATGCCACAGCCAGACTTTTGAACAATACCAGGAAAAGGGATCACATTACTCCTATTTTATCCTCTCTTCACTGGCTGTAGAATTCAGGATTGATTTTAAAATTTTATTAATCACTTTTAAAGCTCTCTAAGGGCTAGCTTCTTCTTATATATCTGACCTTTTAACTCCATATGAGCCAAGATGCAGCCAAAGATCATCTGGCTCGGCTCTTTTGGTTGTTACACAGTCTAGGTTGAAAACAAAGGGAGATCATGCTTTCTCCATTAGGGCCCCTAGACTGTGGAATGGCCTGCCTGAAAAGATAAGGTTAGCAAATTCAGTGTCTTAATCACTCTTTTAGACCCACTTCTTTCAGCTTGCTTTTATGTGAACTTTTATTTTTTATTTTATTATACTTATTTTCAGTTTGTATCTTAAACTATTTTGAGTCACTGGTTTTTACCCTACTGTTGTCTTACCTTGTATGCATTTATCAATTAATTTTATTCTTGTCTTCTTTTAGCTGTAAAGCACTTTGTAACTGTGTTTTGAAAAGTGCCCTTAGTATTTGGTCAAGTTAGTTGAGGATGTACTGAAAAATGAATGTAAATACATTTTTAAAAGAATGTAGTTTTATTGTTTGTACTGTATAATACCATTGCAAACATATACAACATACTTGTTCTGAACGTATTATGCGTTTAAAAATACCACACCCACCAAAAAAGGAATAGTTCACCCAAAAATGAAAATTCAATCATGATCTACTCACCCCCATGCCAGTAGAAAATCGGGTAAAGTTTGTTAGTTCATAAAACAGTCCCGGAGATCCCCATAAGAAATACAATGCAGCTTTCCCCAAAACAACTGCAGTTGCCGGAGACCTGTCTTCAGACTTCAATAAATAACAGAAAATAACCACAAAATGGCTCCATGCAGCTCTCCCAGGATCATCCAAGTCTCTTGAAGCCAACAGATCCCAAAGTGAATTGAAAAGACCGACATTTACACCATTATTTAGCTGAAATCGCCACTCTAGCTGTTATTTCAAAATATGTCACCTTTGCACCCCGGCCTCGATAGGTAAGACTAGCTCGAATTAGCAGAAACAAGACTTCCGGTTTGGCCATTTAGCCTTCAAAATAAAGGCGTGAGATTTGAAAATAGGTAGAAATACTGTTTTAAACCAATTACTTTGTATTTAATCATCAAATTCAAAAAGTCGGTCTTTTCAAGTCACTTTGGGATCTTTTCAAGTCACTTTGGGATCTGTTGGCTTCAAGAGACTTGGATTATCCTGGGAGAGCTGCATGGAGCCATTTTGTGGTTATTTTCTGTTATTTTTTGAAGTCTGAAGACAGGTCTCCGGCAACTGCAGTTGTTTTGGAGAAAGCTGCATTGTACTTCTTCTGGGGATCTCCGGGACTGTTTCATGGACTAACAAACTTTACCCGATTTTCTACTGGCATGGGGGTGAGTAGATAATGACTGAATTTTCATTTTTGGGTGAACTATTCCTTTAAGCTACCAAACCCACGTTGAAAACTAACTAAAACTACACTGAAATTGAAATAAAATGTAAAACTATATACAAACAAAAACAAATAAAAAAAATCACAAACTATAATAGCCCTGGTCTTGACGTGTTGATTTGTCAAGTTTACTGGTAGGATGGAATCTGTGACAAATGTGTTTACTTTCTCTCTTTGTGCAGCAGGTCTTGTTGGCACACACAGTGAATTGTGAATTATCAGCAAACAGCTAGTCTGTATTGCATCTCAGTGTCAGCGTTTCAGATTCTGCCTCTGCTTGACCCACTGCTCATCTTGTCTCCTCTGAACAGCCTTTCATCTACCAAGTTGTGTATCTGGTGTTTTACCAAGAGTCTTGTCACTGTCCTTACGCCAGGGAGGACAAATGTGACAAAAGTATAATTTTTTTTCTTTGTCGAGCAGGTGTTATTGGTACATACACTCAGTTAGTTTCCATTTGAGGGTCAGTGTTATGTAGGACAGAGGCCCAAGCCTGGTCTGATGGGACATCTGGCAGGACCCATCCCTGGGGAACCGCAGCACCATCAGGATGATCCACAGCAACCAGAAAAACATCCCACTCTCTCCTGACAGGAAACACAGGTTTCCACTACTATGTGAATATTGACTTGACAGCATATTCAGCTAAATTAACAAAATTGAAAATTGTTATGGCATTTCATTATTGACAACCAAGATTTAACCACCCAATAAGTTGTCCTATTAACAACAATAACAAAGTATACATTTTCTGTAAGGGTCAACATTCACAAACTTGCAGCTCTTCCAAGATGCATGAATCAAAAGTGAACTGAAAACTATGAAACAATTCAGCTACATTTGGAGAACAAAAGACAAAGCTTAATGTGGAAAGGTTTGTAACATTAAAGCTGCCTTTTGTTCTCCAAGAGTAGCTGATAATTTATATTTTTAGGGTCAACACAATCACTGTACATAATCAATTTTAATGTAAAGCACTGTAATTAGGTTTTGAGCAAGCGCTGTGCAAATAAAATGATTCTTATTCTTCTTATTATTAAGAATTAAGTAACAGAGGGGACACAAACCTTATTTGTACTAAAGCAGGTAGTGAGTGCTCTCCCTGGGTGAAGTATTCCTTAAAGGGCTGTAACTGGGGATCAGCAGGCATCTCATCTAAGAAAAGACGGGGAAAATAAATTGTCACTTTAAGAAAAGACAATACTCTTATGTCAATCATTTCTCCATTGCAAATCACTACAGTTAGATGAAAACAATACATTTTTCTCTGAATTAATTACGCTATTCTTAAAATAATCAAACTATGGAAGTGAAGCAACGGCCAAATTTGATGGCAGTTACCTCCAAAGAGCATTGTGTCCATGTCTTGTTTTCTCTGCAGGTGTCTCTCCCTCTCCTTCTTACGCCGTTTCTCCAGGTCTTTTCTCCGCTCCTCTTCCTGCTCTCCTTCCAACATGACCATCAGTGCTTTCTCCTCTGCCGAGTACACTGCTGTCCTTTTCCTCATCACAGCCCTCAGTTCCTCCAATCGGCTGATAAACACCTGGTCACATTCTTGGTCAGGGAAGATACCTGGTACACAGTGTTCCAAATTTACTTTTTGGCTCACCTGCCAAAGGCTGGTAAACTAAAAAATATTATCTTTCAAAATATATTTTTTTTCATAGTAGTATGAAAAGTTTGTGCACAGAAGCAGCTACTGTGGATTAAGTTTATAATTCATCATGAAGTGCCATATACCCATATACCATATACCTGCCACATAAGAATAACATGAAGTTTCAACTAACGTTAGGCTAGTTTACCATCCAGGAAGTTTAGACTTTACCAGTTTGTGTAGAGCAACATTACTGGCAGCCAATCAGGAGCCTACAGAGCCATTATTTTGCTTTGATTCAAGTTTGCCACACCTCCCAGTGTGGCAGTACTAATTTATCCACCAAAGACACATTTTAACAACATTTGCAGGGTTGCCAACTCTCACGCATTTGGCATGAGACTCACACTTTCGGCTCTCACGCTCCCCAAACGAATGTCACAGCAGTTTAAAATACAGCAAGCATGTAAAATATAACATTTAAAATATAGTAAGACTCAGTCTGAGCAAACTGAGTAGGCTATTCTAAACACACCGGCTAGCACAATATATTTTCCCTACATGTCATGATGAGATCATTTTGGCTCATAGACAGTATGGACAGACTGTGGATTGGCTCATTTTCTCCCGTAATACTGCTGTGTGTTGTTTTCTGTGTGCGCAGACAAGTTCTCCAGATGGAGTTAGGACGATTCCAAGTCTTCCAATTCCTATTTCCAATTCCTCAAAACTACTGGTCATCAACAAAAATATCTTAATTGTAATATAGGTACTAACAAATTTTGTAATTTCTTTTTTTCTTTCCTTTTATTGTCAAAAAGCAGCCTAACTATCCAAACAGGCAGTATCTGTATAGTCTACCCCCGCCTATTTACTCAAAATGGTTTAGTCCTGTGCTTGCAAGTAGTTGGTTGGGTAATGATTCGATTCAAGTTTGAGCTAGAACTTGAGCTATTTGGTCTTCACAACTTCCGGGCAACGTCCTGTGTGCCTACACATTAAAGGATAAGGCTGGTGTTTTTTTAATGCATTTCTTACTTACGTCAACGAATCCAATGAAAATAACAAAATCAGCAATGAATTTGTTTTGCCAACAAGTCTCGTCCATGTAGCCGAGGCCCAATAAAGCCATGTCCCAGCAGCCATATAACTCCATTGTATTAAAAAAACGATTAAAAACATGTCAAAGAGCCATGGCGTTGCTCTGGGCAGCATATTTCATCATCACGATGCACCGGGCCGGCCGACTTTTTCCTCAAACAACTTAATAAGCCGACCGTAAACACGTTTTCGATCTCAGGAAAGTAGTTCCGTAGCACCGAAAAGAATTTGTTTCCATTTGAATTTGATTTGGTAATAACTACAGTAGCCTGACTTTTCATGGTAACGTTAGCGATTTTTAGAATTGAAACTTTGTCTTTGTGAGCTGTATTTTTTAGCTTACAATTGGAGCCAATGACTTCCGGTTTGAAGACTAAAAAGGGTATGTGGGAAGTCGGAAAGTAACGGGAGTAGAGCAAACATATTGTTGATTTTGTTATTTTCATAGGATTTGTTGACGATAAGAAATGTATTTAAAAAGAGCAGCCGCATCTTTTAAGTGTTGTACTCGTTTTAGGCCAGTAGAGGGCAAGATATCCTATTTAATTATATTTATTACTGTTAATTGTTTCTATTTCATTATATTTTATGTACTACTTCTCCAAAGAGCAGGTTTGAAAGTGCGATGTCTTTGTTAAGGTACATGGCAATCATTCAGTCGTTTAATGAGCTCTGATGGAAACTTGAAGTGGGAAGAGCTACTACGTACCACTACTGACTCGGTATGTTTCGAGCTTGAGAATGATTAGTTCAAAATGATTTGTTCGTTCTTTTTGGCCCAGCACTAGTAGTTGGGAGATTTTCTAGGGACCAGAGTGAAGACAGATGGTGCGTTTCATTAGTCGTTTTAACCTGCCCTCGTTGACTTCCCCTTGGCACTTCCCCTCGGGGGAATCCCCGCCGCCATCTTAAGTGACGTTCCATTACTCTGATAACTCAAGTGAACTTTCTGAGATTGACCTTTCAAGGGCAGAGGGAGCGAGTCAACAACGATGTACACTTCACAAGCGCATCTTACCCACGATGCATTGTGACCGTCCGTCATTTCCGGTGCACGAACAAGTGATATATATAAATGTAAGTAAACAAACAATATTTAGAGGATTTATACTTGTTTTTGAAATTAACTCATCTGCAATATTGTATTACTCATTATTACTCAATATTAATTATTAGGCCTGCTTAAGGGCTAGTGTGTTCTGTTTCAAATATTCTGCTCCCCCTCGGACCCCGCCCCCCTGCTCTGCAAGTGGCCACTCGTGTTACGTACGGTGCTACGTATTACCAAGTGCCGAGCGGAAGTGAAGGAGGGCCTGTTAAATGACTAATGAAACGCAGGGACTCAGTGTGACATGTGTCTTCCTAAAGCTAAAATAAAGTCAGGATTTCATAAACGTAAAGAGAGAAAGATAAGCGAGGAGAGAGAAACAAGAGGGCGACATTATCTTAAATTTTTTTTCACAAATAAACGTGGGTTTATCAACTGTGGTGCAAATTAAACTGTTAGCCAATTCCATAGGGTACTGAAACAGAGTTGATGGCCTACATAATATCTTCCCATATATTATCTGAGTGTTCACATTTTGCACTTTTAACTGAAATTTAGTCAACACAAGCCAATTTTTGGCAAGCTGCTCATATTAAATCAGATGTCCCCTGGTATCAGGCCCAGCAGATTCAGATTCAGCACCCTGTCACCCCATGACACCCAGTGAACCTGTCTGACTGAAGGAGCAGGTGAGCAGCATTGTGTTGAATGGCTGCAGTTCTACTACTATCACACAACAGAAATCCTGTTGGGGGGGGCTTACCTCTCTCTGTCTATTTCAAATATCAAACATAACTCAGGTAACTTATAAGTAACAGTTCCCCAGATCTTAACTTAGCAACTCTCTTATCCAGCTGTTCTCTAGGTGAATTGTTACAATAAATAATATAATAATGTGCCTCTCTTGAAATCACACAATACTCTCTTGTTTGACAATAAGCATTAGTAATGTATTATCCTACATATCAACCATAGATCCACCTAACACACCTAACAGACACCCTGGTGAGGAAGGCACGGCAGCGTCTGTACCACCTCAGACAACTGAGGAAATTCAGAGTCTCTCTGGGGATCCTAAAGACCTTCTACTCTGGTGCTGTAGAAAGCATCCTGACAGGGAGCGTTACCGCCTGGTATGGTAACTGCTCCTCTCAGGACCGTCGAGCTCTGCAGAGGGTGGTGCGATCGGCTGAGCGTACCGTTGGGACTACACTTCCCTCTCTGCAGAACTTCTACATCAGGAGATTTTATATTTGCACACCATTGCTATTTCTATTTCTGTCGTAGCTACTTACTCTTACTTACTTGTCTTTTATTGTATTTCTTATATATTTTTTACTATTCAAATTTTATATTTTCTATATCTTCATCTTTCTTTAAAAAATGCTATTTCTATATTTGTCTATTTGTATATTTTGTTTTATTTAGATTAGATTTATTACATTTTGACTTTAATTTTTAGCACAGCCTTGAGGGTTTTATGCCACACTGCATTTCACTGCACATTTGGATGAGCATGTGACAAAGTCTGAATCTTGAATCTTGAATCACAAAGGCTCAGACTACGTGACCAAATACTCTACTCACCAGATGACTGTATGCTGTTTTGGTTGACTTATTTAATTTTAGGATGTCTTCAGTCTTTTGAGAGCTTGATTGCATTTTGTTTGGTTAAACGGCGTCTTAGTGTTGCAACTGCCAACACTAAGATGCGTTAAGGGTTTTGAAAACTCAGTATAAAGAAATGCTTGTAACCAATTGTGAAAAACTATGAAAATGCCATCTTCCTCTTATAAAAACATGGCCATAAATGTAAAGCCGAATATCCATGGCTTGTCATTATGCGAGAGAATTAATACATGTCATTGTTATAGTGCTACAGATACTTACTGATGTTTAAAATGTAGAGTAAAAACAATGTTCATAATGTAAACTGTAATGTAAACTGTAATAATAATGTTTGGTTAATACTGGCACACCACCAAAACACACATTCAATAATTACTATTGACTAATTTTTGTCTATTGTCAGAACCCATTTTGAGGGATGCAACCAGTGCAGGTTTGGCAGTTGGCACAAAAGGTGAGGGGCTTATTGGCAGAGACTAGACTCGGGTGTTACCTCACATATCACTCACATATCACTCACATATCACTCACATATCACTCACATATCACTCACATATCACTCACATATCACTCACATATCACTGCACCTGGAAGCATCCAAACTCCAAAGGGAGGCTTAAAACCCCAAAGGGAGAGAAACGCTGGAATTTTCTGCTAAAATTTCTGCTGCAAATGAACCATGTACACACAGCAATATTGACATTTTTATCAGGATTGTCATGTTCCATTTTACTATGCATTAATTGTCTGAACAAATATTCAGTGTACAGTATAACTAATTTCTTGATGGCACACCAGCTCCCATGAGGTTGAAAAAGGTCTATTGCTGGCTAATAATAATTCTCACCTTTCCTGGATGCTGCATCCTTTCTCAGTTTGCGTAGTTTCTCCAGAGACCTGAGGACATCCTGCATTCTTTTTACATCCGCCTGCTTCTTCCGCACTTCGCAGAGCACAGAGTCGGCAGCCAGCTTCAGCTCATGTTCCTGGTGGATATAAAAGTTCTTGGTAACATTACATTCAAACACAGAATTAAAGACAAAATCTGTCATCAATTTTCTTGAAATCCTCCAATAACCTTCTGTATAGAATACGTACTCTAGACTAAATAAAGAGCATGTTAAATGAAATAGTGTAACAGTATTGTGCCAAATTTACTCACCATCTTCTTCTCCTCTACTTGCTGAATCTGTTTAGTCCTCCATTTATCTATTTCTGCCTCTTTTTCAGCAAATAGTCCCTCCATATCTTTATCCTCCATTTGTACTAGTTTCCTTCTCCGTTGCCGGGCTCTCCTCTTAGAAATACAAGACAGTTTATCTTTCAAGCCATCTAAACATTCAGAGTCGTTGAGGACTTTCAGTTTCTCTTGCAGCTCTCTTTTCACTTTCAAAGCAGTTACATAAGAGTCTGTCCAAACACTCTCATTCTCCAAGTTGTGTCTTAGTATGTCACATGCAAGTGACAGCTTTAAGACAAGTTGAACAGCACCATAGAGAGTGTCTCCTATGTGAGGAACAGATATCCTATGTGGCTGCTGTGACTCTGGACTTTTGGAGGCACTGCCTCTGCTTTGTAAGAAACGCTTGACCAACTGTTCATCTTTTCTCCTCTGCACAGCCTTTTCATCCACGGGTTGTGTGTCTGGTGTTTTGCCAAGACTTTGGTCACTGTCCTTAACCAGAGGAGGAAAGGATGGGTAGTTGAGAAGAGGTCCACCGTGTCTCTCAGACAAATCTTGGTATTCGTGCCGCTGTATAAAACCTGAGTCTAGATCACTGATTGGTTGATAATCATACTGACTACTTTGGGGACCAGAGATAAAGTTTGCCGCAGAATGCTTAAGATTTTTTGGGATATCTGCAGCCCCAGTGCTATTGTATGTAGTCACTGGTCCAACCTTTGTGTTGGGGTGAACTGTGTCCACAGTGGGAGGGAACTGGCTGGTTGGACAGCTGAAGGGAGGTGGTGGTACGGAAGGATCAAATGCATATCCGTATGCCAAACGAGGCCTTCCATAACTCTTTAATCCGGGTGAAGATGGTGGGAAATGGCATCTGAATCCGTAACAACTGTCATATCCTGGTGAAGTTGTCCACCGAGAAGCATCAGGGTTATTTTGCTGTGGATCCTGAGCCGTATTGCTTACCATGTTAGCTGTAAACATCCCCTGTGAACTGTGCGGCGGTCTGCTAGCGGAGTACAGCGTGTCCAGATAGCCGCCATTATAGAGAAGCGGTTGCTGCTTTTCTGAGGGAGAAAATTGAAATGTGTTGTCCATTATTTCCAAGGGTAACTAGTAAACTGGATCAAAGGAAAAGTCTCGTCTTTAGATAATGCTACATGGACGCCATATTTCTATGACGACTACTTCTTCTTCTTCTTCTTCTTGTCTTTTAATGGCGGTTAGCAACCAACGTCATAGGCGCGTTACCGCCACCTTCTGCTTCGGAGTGCGGACCAGAGACTACATGTGCCACTTGATAAATTCATTATTGTCTTCATGGTAAACTCCTGAATTCCCACCTCTCTGAATCCTTCTTTCATTTGTTGCTTTTCCTGTTCATATTTCCCACACTACTGCATAATGACATGTTCTACACTCTCTTCAGCTTGACAGTGATTGCACAGACTATTTGGATGCTTGAGTGTCTTATTTAGGTTGGAATGACCCAGCCTTATTGTGATATTAATGATTTCCTCTTTCCTGCACCGGCCTACATTTCTAAATGATTCATTAACCTTGTCTTGAAAATTATACAACAATCTTCCTCTTAATTCACTGTCCCACTCTTGCCATTTATCCACTGCTTTCCTCCAAATCATTCCTTTAACTTCTGATTTACTTAATGTTATATCTAACTCAATTGATTCTTTTTGCAGGGCTTGTTTTGCTAATGAATCAACCTCTTCATTTCCCTTCAGACCCTACGTGAGGGAACCCACATGAATCGAATGGACATACCTTGCTGTATGTCTGGAATGAATCTGCAACACCTTGAAAACAATATCTTGACGGCTAGACTTGAAGAATCTCAGGCTCCTGAGAACTGAAACTGAATCAGAGCATATTGAAACATTCCCTGGTTTAACCTCTTCGATCCACTGCAGTGCCAAAAGCACTGCTAACATCTCCACCGAGTAAACTCCCAGAATCTGACGTACGTTTCACTAATTCAGTTTTCCTGTCAGGAACCACCAACGCAGCCCCGCTGTCACCTGATGTTCTGGCTCCTTGGATCCATCTGTATATACCTGCAGGAACTGAGAATAATGTTCTTTAACATGATTTGAAAAAGCTGTTACCAGATCTACTTCACCTCTCTCAGTCCTCTTAAGTTCCAACAGGTACATCAGTCAGTGGAGTTGCTAGCAGCCACGGCTCAACATCTGGGATGACTACTGTTGGGCTTAACCTCACATTGAGACCACCCATCTCCTCAGCATAGTGGTTTCCAACCCACCCAAAACTTAATTTTTGCCCTCTTGTCTGTTCTCAGCATACCTGCAAAACCGCTTTTGTAGGATGATGATCCCCATGCCCCTAAATATTGGCCCAGTAGTTCGTCATTAGCTGTTTTCTTCTTCTTCTCTGCTGCTATGACTTGCAGGGCTGGAATAGGTGTTGTTTTCACTGCTCCACAGCACATTCTCAGAGCTTGAGCCTGAATCTTATTGAGCTTATCAAGCAGTGTTTTTGAAGCTGACCCATAAGCCACACTACCATAGTCAAATACAGACCGGATTAATGCTATATATATATATATTGTTTTTAAAGATGAGACGTTTGCACCCCACTCCACCCCATTTAGACATCTCATTATTACTTTCTGACATTTCCCTACTACCTTGTTGATATGAACTCCCCATGTCAGCTTTGAATCAAAGCAAAAACCCAAGAATCTAAACACCTTCACCCTCTCCAATTCTCTTCCATACATTAGACTCATGGTGGGGAGTGGTTTTTTTTCCTGTAGATCAGTGTATGGGTTTTCTCAACTGAAAATTTGAAACCCCAAATCATAAGCCCATTGCTCAACCGTATTAATTGCTTCCTGGATCCTAGCATTTATATGCAGAATATTCCTATACCTTTTCCACAATGCTCCTTACATGACGTCATTGGCACCGGATAAAGTGACGACAGACCGGTACCCTCCAGGTCACATGACGGGCCGAAGCCGAGGTCAGGGCAGAGCGTCAATGAGGTTTTATATTACGGAGCATTCCGTAATAATACAGCGTATAAATCATAGGGTATAAAAGCTGTTAACACATGATGACGGAAAAAGTCGTTGGCGATACACAGCGGTTTCGCCACCCTATTGTAACTAATACTTAAGTAAGAAAGAACAGGATCACGCATAGTTTACTGGCCAGTATTTTTTAAATTTGTTCAGAAGGTATTCAAGGTAACATCACTCTTCATTTGTGACGTGACCATAATATTCTGGACCATGTTCGAAGTCCAGGAAATTCACCCTCCAAAAGCTTCAAACAGGCTGGTGTGTTATCTCCTACCTCAGAGTTCTGCCCTTGCATTTGCTGTGGCGCCATCGTGTGGCGGTAATGATCAACAACAGCACAAACGCAAATATTTTTCCTCTGTCCACACGAGTATCGAGGGATTTCAAAATAAATCTTGTGAAAATGCGTGACAAAGATATTTTAGAAAATCAGTATGGTGCATGGCAGTATCTTTATCTCCCACCCGCTTTTTGGTGGCAGAGTTGAACGAAATGAATTCTGTGATGCTACAGCTCGTGTTAATTTAACTTTGAGAGTTAAGCAAAAAATCGACCACACCAGAATTAAATTAACACTTTTAGATAGTTTTGAACACCATCAACAATCTGGATCCAGATTTATATGGCCAAAAAAATCCAGATTGGGCATTTCATTGGTAATTGAAAAACACTCTTTGTGTGTCTGCAAACTCATAGCCTACATGTGTATTGAAAAACTTAAAACTGGGTATAGCTCCGAAACCCTCACTTTAGTATTGATTTACAATTTTTTTGTTTGACCCCCCAAACACGTGTTTTGGGGGTGCTCAAATTGAAACACATGGGATTAGTACTAATTCCATGTCTTTCAATGGCTGCATAGCACTGCTTATGATGTTTCAGAACCTGATAAGTGCTGTCTCCTTACTCCCCCTTCTAACAGTGTACACATGTATTAGTCGACAACAGTAAAGACATTGATAGGTTGATCATCAAATAATTTGTGCTTCTGTGGTGCACATATGATCATGTCACCAAGACCAAGTCATTCATCATATACGCCATTCTGGCATCTTTTTTGAGGTGAGCAATATCAAAACAGACAATGAAAGGCTGTTAATGCGGTTTAGTAAAAAGGTGTTATCCCCAAAGGAAAATTCCAGTTCCTCCTATAATTATAATTCAATGTCAGCATATCCACTATGTAAATTTCACCTGTCAAAATGTTAATTCTTGATATAATTGAGTTACTACTGGTGAAAATGTTACTTCCAGATATCCAGATATGTACGTATTCATAATGATAAACAAACAAACTGCTCATTCGCAGACAGAAAAGACAGACAAGATGAGGCGAAGAGTTAAAAAACTGGGAGAAACAACATAGTCTACTCTACACCTTAAGGTAAATAAGCCTATTCATGTTTTTATGTTCTTCCACAATTATTTTTCTTGGCTTTGAGTATGTAGAGCGATGTAGAATTTGCAAATCTTCAAGGCAGGGTCTAAAATTAACATTACATTAACATTAAAACTAGCCTTTAAATCAATAAATTAGAGGATAACATTTTTTCAGTTTCTCAAAGTTTGTCCCTGCTGACCACCGTAGCTACACTCTCTGACCATGAGCCAATCAAATCAAAGCAACGCAATGACTCTGGTTTTACATGCTGTAGCCACAAACAACCATTGAAAACGGTCCTGACTTTATCAGTGAGATATTATTATCCTTACATCAAAGTTGGGATGTAAGGTGGAATTTCTGTGCGTTCTAGGTGTTTCTGGGGTTGAGGGTAATGAAAAGGTTGATAGAATTGCAAAAACTAAAGAAAAAGCATTTGATGGGGGAAACAGTGTCACAGTATGATTAAAGTGGAACTTGAAAGGAAATGGCAAGAAATGTGGAACAATGAGAAACGAAGGAGACACTATTTACTGATTCAATTAGGGTTAGGCAGATGTCTAAAAGTAATTGGTAAACATTCAAATGAAAATGTGAGTGAGGCAGTCTAATTCGAGTAAAGCATGTCATGTTGCAGGAAATAGAGAGAGGGGTATTGTTCTTAAAAGAATTAGGAGATCCGTGTTTTTCTTTGAAAACGTTTTTGGACGTGGTTAGGGTTAGCTGATAAAACAAAGATTTGGAATTTTTTTACACACACGGACTTGATCGAGGGCAGTAATACGCCGTTGATGCGTCTATACTGACGGAAATCTACAGAAGAGGAAGAAGTAAGATGCGTTCCGAGAAATTACGCTCTTATTCTGAAAAAATCGCACCGGAAGTCTTATTGTTATTTCAGCTGGCGGAACACAGCCGAAGAAGTAGGAAAAAAAAAAAATCTACGCGGAAGTCGATGAAACTAAAGTCATATGACCAGAGAGCTGGAGAAAATGTTACCCAGAAATGGATGAAAGTGCGCGGATACGGTGAATAACATTCATAACGAAAACGGTAGCAATTTCCGTAAATTTTGTTTGTTTACATTAAACGTGCCATGTGTAACGTTGTTCGAGCTAGCAGCTAGTTTCAAGTGGTTGGCTTCGACCAGCCAGGCCCGTAAACCAGCATATCGTAGTCACATTTTCTGTCATTAGTCCAAATCAAACGCATGCGTGTCTGTATAAAACTATTTAACTACAAAATAGGTAAGAGAATAAGCCTGGTTTTGAGTTTTTACGTTTAGCATAAGTACGAGCGATCCTCAGTTATTGGTTGATTATTGGTTTACATTAGCTGTATAAGTTACATTTATTTTTTAACCTCTTTGTTTGTTTCTGAATGTGTTCCAGAGATGGAGGAGATTAAATTGTCTCCTGACTATAACTGGTTCAGAAGTACGGTGCCCCTGAAAAGGGTAAGTAGGTTTTTGCTTTGAATTCCCCTCAGATACTAGCATGGTTATCACTGGGCCCAAATATGCAAAAGAAAGAGGGCGGTAGACTGTGGATGACAGAATCGGCCGTAATTAGTAATAAATGAATACAGAAACAAATGTATTGAGAAATACACTAATGCATTTTTAAAATAAATATAACGTTATAGAAATCTAAGGCAAGGCAAACTTTATTTATATAGCACATTTCATACACAAGGCAAATACAATGTGCTTCACATAAAACAGAAAAAATACATACACAGACCACAACTATTTAAAATGACATTAAAAAAGAAAGAGAGATAGAGATAAAATAGGTAAAACACACATAAATGAAATAAATAAAGATTATAACACCTGTTACATCTACATACAGATGATTTAGCAGAAGGCCACAGAGAAAAGGAATGTTTTGAGCCGACTTTTAAAAGAGCTGACAGTGGGAGCACATCTCAGTTCTTCTGGAAGTCTATTCCAGTAATTTGGAGCATAATTACTAAAAGCAGCTTCACCTGATTTAGTTTTCACCCTGGGAACAACTAACAGACCGGTCCCAGAGGACCTCAGTGGTCTGGGTGGCTCATATCCTAAGAGCAGGTCAGAAATGTATTTTGGAGCTAAGCCATTTAGCGCTTTATAGACAAGCAGCAGAATTTTAAAATTAATTCTGTGGCACACTGGAAGCCAATGCAGTGATCTATGAACTTGTGTATTGTGTTCTGTTTTCTTAGTCTTAGTCAGACTGGCAGCAGCATTCTGAATGAGCTGTGAACACGATCTTGTAATGGTATTGATATGGTTGTTAAAATTGAGATCGGTATCCATAATAACACCAAGATTCCTAGCTTGGTCTTTACTCTTGAGAGACAGGGAGTCAAGGTGAGCCCTAATTGTCTGCCTCTTTTCCTTAGTGCCAAAGATAATTACCTCCATTTTGTCTTTATTTAGCTGAAGAAAGTTTTGGCACATCCAGTCATTAATTTCCTCAATACACTGAATCAGAGAATCTACAGGACCAAAGTCACTTGAAGAAAGAGATATATAGAGCTGAGTGTCATCTGCATAATTGTGGTAATGAATGCTATTTTTCTGTATGATATGTCCTAGTGGAAGCATGTAGAGGTTGAATAAAAGAGGGCCAAGGATTGAGCCCTGTGGAACTCCACATGTCATACTGACCCTTTCAGAGACAAAGTCACCGATAGACACAAAGTAGTTCCTCCCTTGCAGGTAGGTAGGTCTTGAACCAATTTAAGGCTGGGCCAGAGAGTCCAACCCAGTTTTCTAGTCCATCTAATAATATTGTGTGATCAACAGTGTCAAATGCAGCACTAAGATCCAGAAGTACAAGGATAGAAAGCTTGTCTGAATCTGTGTTCATACGAAGATCATTCACAACTCTAATAAGGGCTGTCTCAGTGCTCCTGACTGGAAATGGTCAAAGTGAGCATTTGAAATTAAATAGTTGTTAAACTGGTTGAAAACAAATTTTCCAGAATCTTACTAATAAAAGGGAGATTGGAAATAGGTCTGTAATTACTTATCACAGAGGCATCCAGGCAATTATTCTTTAACAGAGGCTTAATAACAGCAGTTTTCAAAGCATTTGGGAAAACACCAGACAAAAGAGAGCTGTTAGCTATTTGCAATAGCTCATTCGCCAAACAGCTAAAGACATTTTTTTAAAAAGCTTGTGGGCAGAGGGTCAAGGCAGCAGGTGGACGACTTAAGCTGTTGTATAGTTTTCTCAAGTGTTGAGTAGCCAATAGCAGTAAAATTTGCCATATTACTTACATTATTTATGCGTGAAGGAAATGGAAGCACCTTCCTGTTAGACATGGAAGCACTGATTGTTTGTCTGATACTCACAATCCTATCACTGAAAAAGGCGGCAAATTCATTACATTTAGCAGTAGAAAGAAGCTCTGGGGCAATTGATGCTGGGGGATTTATCAGTCTGTCAACAGTAGTAAAAAGTATACGTGCATTGTTTGTATTTTCACTAATGATCTTGGCAAAAAGGATTTTCTGGCATTTCTCAATTCTATGTTGTAGTTTTGAAGCTCCTCTTTGTAGATATCATAGTGAACCTGGAGTTTTGTTTTTCGCCATTTACGTTCAGCCTTTCGGCATTCTCTTTTCCGTTGTTTTACAGACATAGCATTTCTCCAGGGTGCTCTTTGCTTACCAGAGATTTTCACCTTAACTGGTGCAATGTCATCAATGGCATTCCTAGTTTGACAATACAAATTTTCAACAAGGTCATTAATACAATACACAGTGGGCATTTGTGACATAGATATGGCGTTCATAAAAGCTGCAGCAGTATTATCATTGATGTAGCGTTTTTTAACAATTTTTGGCCTAGCTTGTAGTTCCAGATTTATGGACACATCAAAGAAACACAGAAATGATCAGATATGGCAACATCAATAGTAGCAGTTTTAGTTATATTGAGACCCCTAGTGATAATCAAGTCCAAGGTATGCCCCCGATTGTGGGTGGGCCCTGACACATGCTGAGACAGGCCAAAAGCCTCTAGCATACTAGTCAGCTCTCTAGCATGGTTATCATTTGGATTATCAACGTGAATATTGAAGTCACCCGATATAGCCAGACAATCAAAATCTGTGGAGATTTTGGACAGTAGTTCACCAAATTCGTCAAAGAAATTGTTGGACTCTTTAGGTGGTCTATATACAATCAGAAATAAAACTTGAAGAGTACATTTCAAAGTAAAAGCAAGGTATTTAAAAGATTTAAAATCCCCAAATGACACCTGTTTGCACTGAAACACATCAGAGAAAAGAGCCGCAACACCTCCCCCTCTCCTGTCAGCTCTAAAAACATCTAAAAAATTAAAATTGGGGGGTGCAGATTCAATAAGAATAGCCATTCTGACATTTTTGTCTAACCAGGTTTCAGTTAAAAACATAAAATCAACTTTATAAGTATTAATTAGGTCATTGATCAAAAGAGACTTGTTAGCCAGAGACCTAACATTAAGCAAGCCAAGCTTTATGGTTTTTTGGGCTAGTTTTAGATTATTGGTTACAGGCCCTGAGGCAGGATGTCTGCAATTGTCAAGTTGTTTCACACTTATCAAATTTGATAAGTTTGCAGCATGGAGAGGGTACGTCTTGCTTATTCTACTGCTAGTCAAAACAGGAATGGGGAAAGTTACAGGCACTGACATAAAAACTCTTGGTGGTAGTTGTGATCCAGCAATACGTGTACTGGGTCCCAGCTTGATATGGGAAATTTCATGAGTACCAGCTACATTGTAGCAGGGACCCCAAGGCCATCAGTTGTTTGCTTCTCCGGTGTTGATATCAGCAACGCTGGTGTGACACAGTGCATCTAGGCTACATAGGCCTACTCATTTATTTCCCCAGATTTCCCAGTTGTTTTATTTCTGCATTTGTTTGATACACAGCCTATAATGAGGCTGTGTGAATCAAATGCATGTGGGTGGTGTTTAATAGACAATTGGTTGATCGTTGTCGTGGAGCATTGCTTGATTGGATTTGCCTTACGGCATAGCTACACCGGTTGCATTTCTGTTCCGTCCGTTTGGGTCGCAAGGGTCGGATCAGATACGCAGCCATTAACCTCTATTTTTGACGGACTACGCATCCATCTGTTCTGTATTTTAGCCATATAAACGTATATAAATGCAGGGATGCAAACAGTCGCCTTTTTGATCCCAAAATAGGGCACTTAAGGTGAATGATTACTGAGTAGTTTTGTGTCTGCCCTGGTATCTGTCACCTTTTTCACTCTCCATGAGTTTGCATCCCTGTAAATGCCAATATGTCGCTTTAAATAAATGTTGGAGATAAGGTTATCCGCGGATAAAAAAAAGTAAAAAAAAAAAAAAGTGACACAAGTACTCTGGTACATTAATGTTCCTCATGGTACAACTTGAGTTGTTCATGGGACAATAAGCAAAACTAGATAACTGTGTTCACTTACCTATAGGTAAAACCCTAGTACGCGCAACAGAACGGGCAGACCGCGGATGGAACAATAATGGAGCTGGTGTAGCAGTGTAAACTGCCGTGCTGCAACTGGGCCGCAAAACAAATACGTATACGCTAACGCGTGCTGTGTAGCTCTGGGGTTACTTGACTGACACCAAAACGACTTTGGGTACGTTCCATTTGGCCAAAATGGGTCCTTTCCCTGTGGCCTTGTCTCCTCGCTGACCCGGCATCCAAAAATGAGCCGCCATCAGTAAGGACGTTCCAGTTAGTTAAAAGACGCATGAAGGATCCTTCATGTCTCCTCCTCTGGTCGGAGGATACTCGATACAGAAATAATGACTGAAGATAATTCACGTGCCTGTAGCCTGTAGGCTAAACCCAGCTCCATACCACCAGAAACATGTAGAAAAAGTAGTCTTGATGTGTATCTCATTCTGTCTTAATCTTTCTTGTGGATTGTGTTTGTGTGTTGCTATGGAATTTCTCTTCGGGGAGAATAAATTCTTACTAAACCTTATTAACAACAATTCATTGTGTATTTTGCCCATTATGTTCTTACAGCTAGATCTATGGTCATTTAGGGAAATAAAAAAAATACAACTTTGGTTCATTGCTAGTGAGATGTAAAAACAAACATCATTGCCTAACCCAAGTCACAAAAAAGTATCAAGTTGGACAATAAAGCACAGATACACATCAGCTTAAGAAATTTATTTTTGGTGTTCTGCCTCCATCAGGCTCAGACGAGGCTCATTAGGGGCGGACAGAGATGAATTACACATTAATGTTAACTTTGTGAATGTTTGTGGATAAAACCAGACAGCTGTCATCCGTGGAGGGGAAGGAGATACTGTGCGGGAGGCGCCTCAAACGCCACACTTCAAACATCACTTCAGTGTGGCGCATGCGAGGACGTTCCAATTGACAGGACCCAGTTCACTCCTCCCGTTTCCTCTCCTCGCATCTCCTCCTCGTTTCCCTGGTGACCTTTGACCAAGGAGTCGAGGAAGAGATGCGAGGCGAGAAGACGAGGAGAAATCGTTACCAAGTGGAATGCACCCTTTGTCTGCAAGAAACTTCAAGTTCCGCCGCATTGTTAACATATCACTATGAGGCTGTAAATTGGCCAATGCTAAGAAGATTGACTGACTGTTCCTCGTCTGTGGCTTAAATAATCCAGGCTAATATATTCGGCAGCTCAAATGATTTTGCTAATCCTCATCCAGCTAACTCGGTTCCTTGAATGTAGGTGGCGGATTGATTTGTCAAGCTCGGATGTAGTTATTTTGGGTAACTGTGCACTCCCGTTTTGAATTAAAGGGAACATGAGTAGAGAGATGAAACCATGATCAGCAATCATATGATTGGCTGGCACAGCACCATGGCTTATTACTGCTGCTGAGTAAGAGTTAATAACTGAAGGCTATGAGGAGCATGTCTTATCTAAAAACAACTATATAACACTGCCAAAGCCTCTAAAATTAGAGCGTAATCGTGGCAGACAATTGCAGAAAATTAAATGTGTAAGGCTATTTACAATATTGCCCATATTGCATCATTTTAGTTACCTAAACTAAAAAAAAAAATGCAAATTGAAATTTATTGGCATGATACATTTCAATTACATGTTTCAACAAATTTGCAAATTGAATAAAGTAAATCTAACTCGTTAATTAAACTGACCCAAATATAGCAGAAATAAATGTATTAAATTAATTTAATTGTGTGCAGTTTGTGCTCATGATGCCAATACATTTCAGTTATTAGTGTCGCATGACAAATCTCCATCAAAGTGATCAAACTCTGGTTCCAACTCTGATTACTCTGAAGTCAGACACTTCAAACTATTTGAGTTTATTTTATCTGTTTGAGCCTAGTTGACATCAAACCAAACTAATTTGGATTGGTTCTATTTTTAGCCCCGCAACAGCAGGGGCAATATGGATGAATATGGGTTTTTCCTGCATAGAAAATTACGAGCCGTGCTGCCTCAATCGACAAAACTCCAGTGTCTGCATGAAACTGGGGGGAAAAAATCATTACAAGCGTTGTGCTCGGTGGATTTCTGTCATTTGTAACTGCAATTGTGGCATTACGCCACTGTGGCGCTGTATCGTAATCAGCACAGTAATCCTCTGAGCTCTACCTAACTGCCACAATTAACTGTAGATGGTGAAACGCCCTGAATGAATACTGATGTGTAGGTGTGTATAATTTGCCGATTAATTCCCTTGATATTGTAATTGCGGTTAAAATTTCGATTAATAGAATTGCAATTAAATGGCTATTTTGTGTTGCCAACTACATATACTGTATTCTGTATAAACAACCAAAACAAATCCAGTTTTCCCACAGGTTGACAATTTACTTGTGATGGTGGTTGTTGGTGTGGGGTTAATTACTTTTATTACTTGTCCTTACCTACAGTGACAGCAGCGTGTTCAGTGGAATCCAATGGTAAACAGGGACAGTATAACAGACATGACGTGATACGTACATTAGGTGCATTAGAGATCGATTTAGATACATTTCTAAACATTGACCAACTTTTGGTTTTGTGGCGACCGTGTCGATATTGTGGCGTTTAGACCCCAGTAGAATTCTAGAATGTTGCTGCAGTTCACTGAGAATCCTCACTTAAACCAGCATTTTCTTACTCATTCCAAACAAACAGCTCTATCTCAAAAATAACTAAATAATGTACAACTTCCTTTTTAATTTGGTACCAAATACATGGCAAAGCGATTCAGAGCGTCTCCTTACTTCAGTGTCAACATTCACAGTATGACAACAAAACAAATCCTTCTTATCTTGGCTAATGATAAGCTTTCAAAATACACACAAAACCTCCAGTGCTTCAACCCACACAGTAATATAATAAGATCAGTCTATAATAGTCGGCAAACATATGGATAAGGTCGACGAGAAAAGTCGTCGCAAACCGGTCAGTCCTCCCTACCGACTCTTCGGCACACTGCCTCCCAGAAAACAGTGTCCGTCTCCAGATTATTTTGATGTGGAAGTTCTAGGTCTACTGCTTTGAACCTGCATTTACATGCTTGGTGTAATATTGCCTTTATCCTCCACTCGTTGGCAGGTTTTACAAATTGAATATCAGTCTACTTCAACAATCCCTGGTAATTTTTGAGGGATCCAAAACAGTCCCACACTGATTTCAGGCAGTTTTTGGTGGATAAAAGGCTGGTATGTGGTCTCATTTTTGTGAGCAGAGTGCAAAGTAGTTTTTGTTAGTTTCATCTGTGCAAGTGCTGTATGTTCACTTGTGGTAATCATTGTGACAGCTCCTGTCGACAATGACACACAGGGGCACAAGGCAAGCCTTGCACATAAATTTCTGCTGGTGAAAGGGTCCGGAGGAGTGGGCCTGGCTTGTCGGCGAGTTCCACTCTCGGCTGAAGCGGCATGTGCGTGAAAACCGGCGTATGCAACCTTTCTGTGCTTATGCAATGTTTATACATGAGGCCCCTAGTGATTTCACTGATTAGCACATCTTCAACCAGAGAGGAGGAACTAATCAGTGAAATCAGCAGGTGCAGTCTGTTGTTGGAATGAAAACCTGCATACACTCAGCCCCCGTGGGACGGTTGAATAGCCCTGTTCTACACCATAAGTCTGATTTACACAAAACATGGTATACATATCCAGCTACTGTACAAATTTGCCCCAAGAACCCCTAAAGTCCGCCTGGAAAAATGTTTCGCCATTTAAAATTTTTAGAAAAATACATTTTTAACATCTCCTACACCATTTGACCGATAACCACCAAAATTGGTCAGTAGCGTCTACGGACCAAGCTCTTTAAAAGTTGTTAAAAGATTTTTCATATCTACTTTAATTTAGCTAATATTAACTCTTGTGAGGAGGTGTGGCCTGTGAAGGATTAAGTTCAAAGATAGCATTATTTTAGAGGGGAAATTATAGAGAACTAGAAAGGTGCATTTTCTGGAATATTAGCTGGAGGAAGGGAACACAGAAAACAGAATAAAATAAAAAAAAAAATAAAAAAATAAAAAATAAAAATTCCAAACTCTACAGTCTTCTCTATACAATCGTATTCTCTACAGTTTTCCCAATACAATCATATCTGTGGTAATATAACCATTATCATATCACTAAATGTTGCAAAGCTGATGGTATCTCTGTTACCTGGTGCAAGCATGGGTATTTATTATTTACAAGAAGTGTACATAAACCAAATATATATTTATACATACTTAACACTAGGGCTGCACGATTATGGCCAAAATGATAATCACGATTATTTTGATCAATATTGAGATCACGATTATTTATCACGATTATTCATTGATTTTAGGGACAAAATATTTTTATTGCACTTTCACATTTAAATAAACAGAGCACTGCTTTCACTTCCATGCTGTGCTACATTCCTGCTAATGTACAAATCTTTGCATCAAAAAAAGACTGGTCCTTATTCACAGTGCATCTCCTAGAAGCAAAATATAAATAAAATTGTACCAAAACTTTTTACCCAAAATTAAATCAACAGAGCACTGCTTTCACTTCCATGCTGTGCTACATTCCTGCTAATGTACAAATCTTTGCATCAAAATAAGACTTAAAATAAGGTTCTTATTCACCTGAATTCAGTGCATCTCCTAGAAGCAAAATATAAATAAAATTGTACCCAAAATATAGGCTAACTAAAAATAAATATGCCATCACAGAATGCAACCAAATGAAAACAATTCAGGCCTATGCAGAAAAGGCAATAACATAGTGTTTACAGGTTTTTGGCAAGAAACACCAGCCTGTCAACATTTTCTGGTTCGAGAGACGAGCGAAGGCGGGTCACTACATTTCCCCCAGTGCTAAAGACCCTCTCTGAAGGGGAACTTGTGGCCGGAATGCACAAGTACTTTTTTGCCAGTTTTGAGAGTCGTGGGTAGAGTCTCTGGTGTTCCCTCCACCAGTCCAGCGGGTCCTCCTCACTATCAAGGTTGCCTAATTGTAGGTAAGACTGTAGCTCAGAGGCTATAGCTTGTTGTTCCTGGTGGGGAGAGGGTCTTGGTGTGGTTTCCTCAGCGGTCTTGAAGAAGCTCCCCAAGGTCTTCTTTTTCTTTGAAGTGGGTGCATCCTCAGCAGTCTCAACATGGGGATCAGTTGGGCCCATCTCCTTGAAAAGAGTATGGTAAATAAAATATGAATACCAAATTCAATCTAATGAAACATATTTAACATTCATATCCAGAAAGTAGATTACAGCACATTACAGCACTTGATTTCATAGCACATTTTAATCCACTTCATTTCATTCATTTATAATAAATTCTGTATCTGTATGTAATCACAATAATTACTTACTACCATGCCTGCAGGCGCAGCCATCTCAGAAGTAAGTCTGGCTTGGATTGGTGCAACATTGTCCTCACTGACATATCTCAGCTTGAACCGTGGATCAAGAGCAGAGGCCATGTCAAGCAGTTCTTGTGTCAGAGGGTCCTTGTATTTTTCATCCAGGTAGCTCAGGATTTTGGTCTTGATGGTGCATGTTAGGTCTGGATCATCATCCTTCACTTTCAGGATAGAGGAGCTGAAAAGGTGGAGGACTGGCTTTACAAAAGAAACACTGACATACTTCTCACTGGAAAGCGCATCAGTAAACTCAGTCAGAGGGTGGAGGGATTTGTTGATGGCCTCCAGGACGTCAGTGTCCTGCCATGTGGGGATGAGGTGTCGGGCCTTTCTGCCAGTGGACAAGACTTGAGCAATGGCCCTCTGCTGCTCCAGGACTCTTTCGATCCCCACCTTGTGGGGCACTCCGTCTTCAGTGCATGCTCTGGAAGCTTCAGCTCCCTTTGTGCCTCTGCTAGCTCCTTTTTACGCCTCCAGCTGTAGGAGAAACTGCTCACCAGCTTTTTGCAGAGGCCCACTGCACGGTCAATCCGAGGATCTCTCATTGCATTCTCTAAAAAAGAACATGAGAGATTCATATGTAAAATGAAAGCACAGAATAACCTTATCTGCACTCTTCCTTTTTAATCTTTTATTTTCATGTGTTCTTTTAAGCTGTTTTAATGCACTTTACCTTTTTTTTTCTCTTATTTTATCTCTTATTTTTCTATGTTCTTTTATCTGCTCATTTGTAAAGCACTTTGAATTGCCAATGTGTATGAATTGTGCTATATAAATAAACTTGCCTTGCCTATACACATTTGATAAACAATCCCCATCATATTATTGTTATATTACTATTGTTATTAACAAAGTATTCACACACATATTAACACAATCAGCACAGATTACATACAATAAATCATCACAGATTAAACAAAATATTTCAATTAATTGCATGCACTTTTTTTCTTTTCTTTTTTTAAATATATCCTGCTACTCACCTATTGCTAGATGGAGCCTGTGGCCAAAGCACTGGAGCCTCGTCCATTTATTCAGAGAAGCTGCCTTGACAATGTTTGATCTGTTGTCTGTTGTAATGCAGACAAGTCTCTCCTCCTGCAAGCTCCAAGAGGCCATTGCTTCCCTCAGTCCCTGGGCAATTGACTGTCCTTTGTGGTCTTGTGGGAAAAATGACGTTTGCAAGCATCGACTCTTCATTGTAAAATCACCGTCGATGTAATGAATTGTCAGTCTCATGTACGGCTCCGTTGTTCTGCTTGACCATAGGTCAGTGGTAGTCGCAAAGTACTCGACAGCTGTGACATCCCTCTCTATTTCCCCTCGACATTTTGCATACATCGCAGGTAATGCCACTTTGGAGAAATAATTGCGTGAGGGGATCACATATCTTTTGTCCAGTGTGTTGACCATTTTCCTGAAGCCTTCATTGCTCACAGTGTTTATTGGACACATATCTTTGGCCAAATGAAATGCGACTGCATTGGTTATTTCAGTCTGTCTTTGGGAGCTGGATGGATACGGTGACGCGCTGTACAGGGTCGCTGTTATGGATGTCTGGGTTGACGTTGGACAAGGACGGGGATTCAGTGAGGTAACGGTAGCCACGTTATTCTTGGCCTTCATGCATTCGTCGTACTGCAGTTTGTGGTGTTTTTTCAGGTGGTTAAACAAGTTGTGTTGCTTTGCGGCGCAGACACAACTCTAAAGCACTCTTTGCATATGATTTGTTCTTGGTTAACATCACTTGCCCTAAATCTGAAATACTTCCAAACAACGGATGATGATCCTTTTCGAGGGACTAGCTCCTCGCCTTCTGCTCCAGACATTTGATTTTCGTTTTGCCCGTCTGCTCTCTGTTGTATACTCTTCTACTCCGGACTGCATAACTTGGGAATTTTTTGAAGCTGCCGCTGCAGGGTGCGTGCGCATGACAGTGAAGCCAAAACATCTCGATTGCCCCCTTGATTTAGGAAGCGCTTGATTTGATATGCAGCGGAGCACGCATTTTAAAAGTCAATATCGCAGTCGATCATGTTCATTTAATTGTGGGAAGCCAAAATCGTGATCGAGATTAATATTCGATTAATTGTGCAGCTGTACTTACAACACTGTAAAAGTTCTTGCTATTCATTTGATATTAGTTCATATTTACAAATCCTCTGGTAATTATTTGATGGTTTTCTTTGCCTAGATATTTCAAAAAGGGGCACCATGTGTTGAAAAACAAATCAATATTTCATTTTAGTACATAAGTGAGCCTTTCCAAGGGTAGAATATTCATTATAGTATTAAACCAGCTAGAAATTGTTGGTCTAGTATCATCCAACCAGCATTGCAGAATGGAAAGCCGTGCACAGTACCAGAGTATGCTCAGGATCTTTTTGTAAGATACCAGATTTAGAATATTTGATTGCAACCCAAATATACACTGTAGCGGATTGAATTCTAAAGAGTTTTTGACTATGGAGCAGATATGGGTAACTGCTTCAGACCACAACTTTTGGAATACTGGACATGACCACATAAGGTGTACATAGGTTCCAGTGTGCTGTTTACACTTTGGGCAGACTCCAGAGCATCCCACATCAAATTTGCTCCTAATGTACGGGGTAGTTTGTAGTCTTTGATTGATCTTTAACTGGGTTTCATGTATTTTATAATTACAACATATCTTTTTAGCATTAATAACAATATGTTTCCATTGTGAATCATCAATAGAGACTCCCAAGTCTCGTTCCCAAGCCAGCCTATTAGTGCATGTTGAGACATTTCTGAGTGACATCAGCCTGTAATATATGAAACTAATTTTCTTTTTCAACAAGCATGCATTGTATACAATTCTATCAAACTCATCATGTCCTGACTGCTTCCTATAATAAGATGTAGAGTTTACATAACTTTGAAGCTGTAAAAACCTGAAAAAGTGTGAATTTGAAATATATATAGCATTAGCCTTTCATGTGGAAGGTTGTGGGTTCAAATCCTAGTAGTAGTAGTAGTAGTAGTAGTAGTAGTAGTAGTAGTAGTAGTAGCAGCAGCAGTGGTAGTAGCAGTAGTAGTAGAGATGTGTGTGTATGTTACACAGTAAAAATTAGGTGGCAGTGACTATAAGAAATGACTGAATACAAGCCTTCAATGTTAAGGGTACAATGTCAGTAGCGCTCCCCCTGGTGTCATAAACACGATACTACAGTACAGGCAGAATCAAGTGTCTGCAGTGAAAGGCGAGAAGCCTTCTATCAGTAGTAGTATTTGGACTACCAGTATTAGAAACAGTAAAAGTAGCAGTAGTGGTAGTAGTAGCAGTATTAAGTGTTTGGAGTAGTTGAATTAGTAGTTTAAAATGGTAGCAGTATTAGTACCAGTAGAAGTAGCAATAGTAGTTGTAATAGTAGCAGCAGAAGTAGTAGGACTTCTAAGTTGCAGTAGTAGTGTTAGTTGTGGTAGTAGTACTTGTTCTTGTTGTTCCTTACAATTTACGGTTCAGAAGTTATAGACCAAAACGTGAAGTTGCTTGTTATAGCGCCACCATGAGGCCTATTGACGTGGGTTTTGATGCCTTAGTAGCGGCTGAGACTTTGGACCTATCTGCCAAGTTTGGTTGCTGTAGCTCTTACGGTTTATGAGATCCAGATACTTTTAGGGCAGAAGAGGAAATGGAGGAAGCAAAAATAATTGACAATATAGCCGCAAGCGGCAATTGCGGGGTCCAAGCACAATATGGTAATTTGTCAAAAAATGAGAAACTTAAGACATTATGATTAGTTACAAGCGCATGGCTTGAAGAGCTGATGCAGTTTAGAGATATTTGTTGGTCTAATGTCGAAGAATATAATTTTGTCAAAAATAACCTGCAATACTATTCTCTGCTAACTGATTTAGAACCATCTACTGCAAACATAGGGCGAACTTACAAACTCCACAAAGAGAAGACAAGGGAAAACTTCCCAAACCACAAGCTTGGTGATATGAGGAGACTGTGTTACCCTCGGGATTTGAACCCACAATCTTTTACATAACCACTAGGCTACTGAGTCCACTGGGTGGAAATGGAGGGAGTGCAAAAAAATAGGAAAGTAAGTGGAATACTCTGAAACAAACGTCCATAGCTCAAAAAGTACAAATGTTATCACTTAGATATGTACATTGTCAGAGACAGAAGAAGTAGGAGAACATTTTGGTGTGTAATATGTCTATGTAGTGTTAACATTTGTGGAAATGACTACAGTTAAAAGGAAAAAATCTGTTGAAAACAGACACACATAGTATTGCACTAGTGTTGAACAAACATGCCTAACTCAAAAACGACATATCCCATCACTTAGATATTTACATTGTGAGAGAGAGAAGTATGTGAACATTTTGATGTGTAATATGTGTATGTAGTATGAAAATTGTGGGAACTATTACGGATCAAATATTTTATGTGCCAAATGAAAAAGCTGCTGAACAAAGGCAAAATTACTGTAAAGCACTAGTAGAGGCTGTGATTTTCACTAAATAATCAAGTTTCTTAAACTGTCATGATTCCCACAACTTTCACACTACATCCACATATTAGATGTCAAACTGTTCTGCTACTTCTTCTGCCACTCACAATGTCAATATCTAACTCATAGCTTTTATACGTTTTGAGTTAGGGACGTTTGTTCAACACTAGTGCAAAACTGTGTTTACAGTACTTTTCTCTCCTTTGAACAGCCTTGGCTTCTACACATATTTAAACTGTCACTATTCCCACAATTTTCAATTTTCAATTTATCAAACTCTTTGGCTATTTCTTCTGTCACTCACAATGTAAATATCTAAGTGATAGCACTTGTAGTTTTTGAGTTAGGAACGTTTGTTAAACACTACTGCTTTACAGTAATTTTGACTACTTTAAACAGCTTTTTCTTTTTATACTTGCAGTATTTAAACTGTAGTACTTCCCACAATTTTCACACTACATACATATATTATATATCAAACTCTTCACATACTTCTTATCTCTCTCCCAATGTAAATATCTAAGTGATGGGATTTGTAGTTTTTGAGATATGGATGTTTGTTCGACACCAGTGCTTTTCCATGTGTGCCTTTTTTGAACAGATTTTGTCTTTTAACCTTCAATCACTTCCACAACTTTAACATTACATACATATGTTATATATTAAGCTCTTCAGCTACTTCTGCTCTCACTCACAATGTAAATATATAACCGATATGATGTATAGTTTTTGAGTTATTAACGTTTGTTCGACACTAGGGCTCCACTGTGTCGCACTACTTTCTGTTCCACTGCTGCTGTCTTACACATGCAGCTCTTCTCCACTTCTCCTTTTTTCAGTCTTCTCCATTTTAACATGTCTTTTACATATTTTCGTACTTGTTACTTCCTTACTTTCAGTTTTATTCTACTCAAAATATACCTTATACTCAACATTTGCACTCCCTATACCTTCATGCTTTTACACATAAGCCTTCCTAAATATTTTCTTCCTGCTGATCGGCTGCTGGCTCCACTACCTCTCTCTCTCTGTCTCTGTGTCTCTCTTCTCTCTCTTTCTCTCTCACGTTGTTGGGAGGCTTTATACTTCTAATACTTCTACTACTACTACCGCTGCTACTAGTACAGCTACTTCTACTACTACAGCTACTACTACTACAGCTACTTCTAGTACTACAGATACCTCTACAGATACTTCTACTACTACAGCTACTTCTACTACTGCAGATACTTCTAGTACTACAGATACTTCTACTACTACAGCTACTACTGCTACTACAGCTACTTCTAGTACTGCAGATACTTCTAGTACTACAGATACTTCTACTACTGCAGATACTTCTAGTACTACAGATACTTCTACTACTACAGCTACTACTGCTACTACAGCTACTTCTACTACTACAGCTACTTCTAGTACTACAGATAATTCTAGTACTACAGATACTTCTACAGCTACTTCTAGTACTACAGATAATTCTAGTACTACAGATACTTCTACTACAGCTACTACTGCTACTACTACAGCTACTTCTACTACTACAGCTACCTCTAGTACTACAGATACTTCTACTACTACAGCTACTACTGCTTCTACAGCTTACTACTACTAAATACTTTTCATTCTCTCTCTCTCTCTTTCTCTCTGTCTATCTCGCTATCTCTCTATCTGTATCTGTCTCTCTTCTCTCTTTCTCTGTCTCTCACATTGTTGGGAGGCTTTATACTTATAATACTTCTACTGCTACTACTACTACTACTACAGCTACTTCTACTACAGCTTATTACTACTAAATACTTTTCATTCTCTTTCTCTCTTTCTCTCTGTCTGTCTGTCTGTCTCTCTCTCTTTATCCATCTATCTCTATCTGTATCTGTGTCTCTTCTCTCTCTTTCTCTGTCTCTCTCACATTGTTGGGAGGCTTTATACTTCTAATACTTCTACTGCTACTACTACAGCTACTTCTAGTACTACAGATACTTCTACTACAGCCCCTACTACTACAGCTACTAATACTTTTCATTCTTTCTCTCTCTCTCTCTTTCTCTGTATCTGTGTCTCTCTTGTCTCTCTTTCTCTGTCTCTCTCACATTGGGAGGCTGTATACTTCTAATACTTCTGCTGCTACTACAGCTACTTTTACAGCTACTACTATAGCTACTACTACTTCAGATACTTCTGTCTGTCTGTCTCGCTCTCTCTCACTTACATATTTTCTTACACTTTTCTTCTCACTATTCTTACACTTAAGTACATTTCTAACATTATTACTTATCACTTGGATACTCATTACAGCTCCTTCAAAGAAGTGTTTTAAACTGCCACATTTCCTACAGTTTTAACATTACATTCACATATACTTTGGCTCAACAGTTTCAATTTGAACAGACGATCCACGGTCAGTCATGTTAAGAAACACGCACATGGACACGCACACGCCCACTCACACATGTGCCTACTCACACCACATATGGTAGGTATTCGTTACTATGGGCTGTCACGAGCAACAGTTTGCACTCTTAGCAATCACATGCATCTTCTCCAGAAAATGCACCTTTCTAGTTTCATTATAATATTTGATCTATTATACATATTGGGCCTCATAGTTCTGTTTTGTTGTGCTGTCAAAATGGCACATCTTGAATGTTTAATTGAGTCTTTCATTGAGGAAAAACACACATTTTGTGTCAAAACCTGTTTTGTATAGATTAATCGACTAATTGGTCATTTATGTGGCTGACGATTGATTAAGGACATTGCTTAAAATTTGCATCCCTAGTTTCCAGAAGAAATGTCACTAACCAAGTGTGGCAACACTTTGGTTTTAAGCCAAATGACCAAGGGGAGCCAGAAAATGTATCTTTGTTTCAAGAAAATAACCGCGAGAGGTGGCAATACGTTGAATTTACATAGCCATCACCACTCATATCACCCAGTCCGAGTAGTTAAAATGGGTTCCTCGGCAAAAGGAAGAGAGACGATGCAAACAACTGGACAGCAGTCAATTGATGGAGCTTTCGCAATGTCAACAAAATACAAAGAGAGTTCCAGGTGGAAAGGGTTGGTCGCAAAATTCTTAGCCAAAGAAATGGTCCCTTTTCAAACCGTGGATAAGCAAGCTTTCCTCAAATGATTCACACTCTCAATTGTCAGTATGAACTACCAGGGAGATAACTATGAACTAGTTTGTCTCTTAATGTAGGACTTCTTCTAAAGCTGATAACTGGTGGATCCAGAAATGCATCACACAGTGAATCATCACTTAGAATGATGCTCCAGTTTTTCTTTATAATGTGTTTGACTTTATCAGCTAAAGTACTCTACTTACAAAAAGCATACGTGCATCCCGTGGTTTTGGTGTCTTGCGTTGTAGTAGGGTAGATCGTTCAAGTTGCTTTTTTTTGTACATGCTTTTTGAAGGGCTTGTCTTTCTTGTATCCCCTGGATAGTCTCCAATTCACTAGATTTCACTCCAAAATCTTGTTCATCATCACAGATTCTTTGGATTCTCTGATACTGGCCAAATGGTATGTTCTGCTTCAGATGTTTAGGATGGAAGCTATCTGCATGCAGAATGGTATTCTGCAAATAGAGGTGTGCAGGAAGCCCTCCTCATCTTTACTGATCCCCAAGTCCAAAAAGGGTATTTTGTCCTTACTATATTCAAGGGACAGCTTAATATTGGCATTAGTACTGTTCAAATATTGATGGAATTGAACCAATTCTTCCTCTTTGCCTGGGTACAGCAATATCACGTTATCAATATAATGCCCCCACCAGATGATTTAGTCAAAAAAAGGGTTTTCTTTTTTATTGAAATTTCGGTTGTTATGACAACACTTGACAACACTCTTGTCTCCAACAGATAATTGTCGATGATGATGACAGCAAGGTGTGGTCATTGTATGACGCGGGCCCAAAGAGCATAAGGTGTCCCATCATCTTCCTTCCACCAGTCAGTGGAACAGCAGAGGTATTCTTCCAACAGGTCCTGGCTCTAACGGGCTGGGGCTACAGAGTAATCTCGGTGAGTTGATGACAAAGAATCCCTGATGCTGAGGCATCAGGGATGCACAATTATGTGGAAAAAAATGAACAAAATCTTAATATTGCCTTGTACAAATTAGAAGCAATATCAATGATTCTTTGTCTCCCAGATGCACGGTAACATCATACTAGTAGTGCAACTTTTTAGCTGTTGTTGGCTTTTCATCTTGATAGACATGATCACCACATCTGAAACAAAACATGTCAAGCTTGAAAATCCTCCTGTCTCCCTGAAGTAACTTGGCAGCATTCCCTGTCAGTTATAAGACCAGTATTTGTGTCAGTGGTTAAAAAAAGAGACAAAAAGAGATGATGCCATATGAGTAACATTTCTTTTTAACGCACATTATACAGCTTAGATCAGTGCTCTGACAAAACTTGAATGCTACAATGGCATGTGGAAATCAGTGTAATCAGTGATGTTGGTGAGTGGATGAGTGTTAGAGATGTAAGTATGATGTAAGGTGCGGAAATAAACCCAAGAAATGCAATCAAATGCCAAACTAAAGCCAAAGTGGTGGGGTCTCTTCTTGGCAACCCTTGGCAGTACCGGGCCCAGGTGCTGCCAATTGCGCTGATGATCCTCCCGCTCCGCCCCCAGACACCTGCATAGAACCATACACAGACAGGGGTCGTCACAGACTACAGACTACAGACTAGACTTGAGTAGACAACAGACTAAAAGCCAGGCACAGGAACACAGGATGACGGAACAAGATACATAGATTGGGCTGTTCAGGCCTTCAGCTCCATGTACTCTTTACACTATTTATAACAACTCAATATCAAACCTCTATAATTTAAAACTGTAGTGTATATTAAAAAATGATGTTCGTGGGCAACACAATATAAAACAAATTCCCTAAACTCAAGGAACTTCATTCTAGGTAGGCAACATGATTTAGTGAGATAACCGAAGCACAAGACTCAGACTGTTGCCACTTGCCTGTGTTGTTGAGTCGAGTTAAATAAATGGAGACACCCTCCGAAGATATATATCCGTTTCAGTCTTTGTTTTTGTATAGCCTAAGTGAATGTTCTTAAGACGGACAGAAATTAGACTTTTCAGTTGCCTCTCCGCTGTTAGGGTAGACCAGACCTTAGATCGGGCCCAAAAAAACAAGCCCGACCCTACCCGAGCCCGTGCACGTTCTGTCTGAGCCCGGCATGGGCCCGTCCCATTGGCTGCATTTATGGGCTTGAGCCCGGTTTAAAACCGAAATTTTCTTACTAAGTTGGCTGTTTATAAGTCAACTAATTCCGAGTTGTTTGAATGACAAAAATCTGTTCAGAATTACGTGCGGGATCTTACTGAATAGCCTACTTCCTCTCGCAAAGGACTCGCAAAGCGAGTGTGGTGCCGTAGGCAGCGAAAACCCGACATTTCAAATCATAACCTTTGATTGACTGGTGATAAAAACATAATTGACACAAGGAATTAACAGTCAGGTTTTTGCAATCGGCGACTATAAAGCATTATCGGAATTCCCTACAGATAACATGTAAGCCCAGGCAACCCCTTTTAGCTCTGTAGTTGACAAATGGCTAATAAGTAAGTCCCAGCCAGCCCTGTGATAGGCAACTGGCTAATGTGTATAAACAAGTCCTGTCCTAACTGTCCTGGTAACTGGCAAATTGTAGCTCACTAGAAATCTGTGTCACTGTCAGTGACTTTTTGTTGGGCAGTTGGTGTGTGTGGCTTTAACAATGGTGCATTGTGGGAAAGTATTTACCTTTGTTTTCATTGTTTTCATTGGTGTTGGATGCGGTTGGTATAGAGAATTGCCACATTGCCCATGAGGTTGACTGGGTTAAGATGTTAATGAGAAAGTTTATTAATGGCAGGGATAATTGGTTCGACAGTGGCAGCGGTACCAAAACTAATATATAGTGCTTAATGACGTTATTTCAGTTCTCTTGTTGGAGGTGGAGGTGCTCAACTCAAAATGCGAAAACAGAATTGGCAATCGGCAATTGCGGGGACCAAGCAAAACAAAACATTACGGAAGGTACACAGTAGTGATGCGCGGATTGCAGTTATATCTGCGGGCACCACGGTTGATCCGCGGATCGGGCGGGTCGGGTCATAAAAATTAACATTCTGATTAATAGTGGATGGGTTGCGGGTGGGTGAAATAATACATCATTAATGAGGAAAATATTGTTTATTTATTTAAAACCAGCCTACTTAAGTGTAATATGTTACCATATCATCACACTTATATATATCCCACTGAGAAATAATGGTAATGTGTGATCGGGTGCGCATAAAAAAAAAAAAAAATGTTTTGAGTTCATTAAATACCTGCAGCGATCCCACCGCAGCAGAAACGATAAGTGCGTCTCCCCATTAAGAGAGACGCTGTGTAGACACTAGACACTAATAACAATTATTTCTATTATACAAGAGAGAAACGGGACTGCAGCATAAATATGAAACTGTATTGCAAGGGCACAGTTCACCATGGAAACGTTTAATTACTGAAAGCAGCCTCTCTAATCTTTAAAGTAAATCGTTAAAGAAAACACTCATACATCAATACAACAAACACACAATAAAGAAATCACACAGAAAGCTCGCGCTGCTCGACATAATTTAAAAGGCAATATAGAGGTGGAGTGAAATGTCCATGCGGGTGCGGGGCAGGTGTGGGTCTATAAATTGTAGAAAATAATTCGTTCGGGCGGGTGGATGATTTATGCGTACATGCGGATTCGGATGGCGTCAGAGCCGATCCGCGCGTCACTAGTACACTGACACAAAGTTTCATCATCAGCTGCACTAGTTTACAGCAGAGTTAGGTGAGGAGAGGAGTGTAGGCTAATCTAGCTTAGTCTGATTAGTTGGTTGATAGGGATGGGTATCGTTTCGATTTTTTCCGATACCGGTGCTAAAACGAAACTTTTAAAACGGTACCGGTGCCTAATCGGTGCCTGAACCGATACCTTCTTTAAAATAAAGCGTGAAAAATGACATTAAAGATAGCTTTTTTTATTGCAAAGAAATTGAATATATTAATAAATAAATGATAATAATAAAAAAAGTCAACTACAATAATTGAACAGTAAATAATAGTAACAATAATACTAATAAATAACAGCAAAAGAAATACCAAGTGCAGACTTCTACTCCTACAAATTCTTCTACTCTTCTACTTCAGCAATTCTTTTGCAGAAATATAACCATGTCTGCTTTCTCTGGCAAAATATATCACCTCTCCTGACATCAACATCACCGTTTGCTATTTATTGTAACATTCAAGTTATTCAAAGTTTTTTTTTATGAACTAAACCTATTTGTCCTTAATTACTTCTCACATGTTACATATTAACAAATAACTGACAGTTTGTATGACCGGACGTTATCGGTAATGAAAGCGACCCGCCTCTTCTTTTATCTGATTGGCTAAGCGACAACGCGATATCCCGTATACGACCATAACCGTGTAGGTCTTGACAACTTTCAACAATGGGTAGTCACTCTTCTGTACACAGAACAGTGTAGCACTGTAGCACTGTTTATATTTTTAAGTTATGTTATCTTTGACACAAAGTACTTGAAAGGGAGCACTTTAGATATATACAGGTCTTTAGTTATTTGTTTGACAGATGGAACTATTTAAAATGTAGTACATTAGATAATTGTCCAGTCATCCAGTAATGGGATCCTTTATTGATAATAGCCTATATATTGACAATATAAGAGAATACAAGACTAACCCCTACACCTGCTTCCCCTGTCGAAAATTCGGGGCCACAAATGACACAAATGTATTTACCAGAAGAGACTTAACTAATTGTAAAACAGCATTGGAGTTGGACAGGGGACTCAACCAACATGCATCTAGCCTTTGCCATTTGCAAACTTCATCCTCTTGGGCAGAAATGAGGACGAGAGACGCAATTGGTGAAACCATATCCAACTTGCTAGGACCAAACCAGACAGAGAAGAACAGATACTACGTAGTATACTCGTTACGTAGTATACTCGCTAGAGTTTCAATGAGATCATTGAAACTCTAGCGAGCCTAGTGTTGCATCAAATTAACATGGAAATGCTAATATGGAAATGCTGACACAACAGGGTTTTGTATAAAGAGTGATGGAACTCGGGAGAGATGCAACTTAGAGAATCTGTCAATAATGATTCAGTTTGTAAACAGACAAAATCTGTTTGTCTGACAACAGGCAGTGCTATGATGGCGCTTCTGTGATGGGTTGGATAAGGGGTTGAGTGCAGGCATTGCTGCAAAAACGATAGTCAGACATGTTCCATATTAATATATTGCTACAACCATCAACTGCACCTGGCAATGGTGCATGCAATGCAAGCACAGCCATGTGCCAAAGCCTTTTTAAATACTGACAGTCTGTCAAGAGAGCACTTCTGAACATTCTGGACACAGCCATTGCTGAAATTGAAAACAGGTTTTCAAAGAGAAATCTTGACCTGATGAAGGCATCAAATTGCCTTGTCCTTCAATCTAGTTCTTTTTTAGATTTGGCATTTCTGAACCCTCTGCAGCTGCTTGCAGGCACAAAATCTAGTGATAGCCTGAGATATGAAATTCTTGTAGCAAAACCCATGTTGTTCAAGAAATTCACCACAGAGGTAGACGTCTCTACTGTATACAGACAAGTTAAAGAATACAATGAAGCAGAGCTGCATGCACTGTGTGTAACTGCACTGGTGATTGTGGTATCCTTAGCATCATGTGAGAGTTCATTCTCCACACTGTCCCTTTTCCTAATACCGTTCCGACACACTGTGCTACATGAGAGATAAAAGAACTTGGTTATTTTGGCTCATGAGAAGGTAATAACTAATACTCTACTAATACTAGACATGGAAGGTAAATAATACTCTAGACATGGATGAGTATGTTAGACTTTTTGGCCCAAAAAATATAAAACTGTTATGATGTGAAAATGTGACTGAAAGTAAGAAAAAACAAAACAAAAAATACAGGGCAAAAAACAAAAGGGAAAGTAAAAAGTTTAAAATGAGGGGGAACCTCATTTTGTCCTCATAACATGGGGTAAAAGTGACTATGTAATTCAAGATGTTACAATTAAGAAAATAAAGCTGCCCTCTTAGGAGTGGATGGCTGTGGGGAAAAATGAAAGAAAATCAAATGTAAGTATAACATACTTATGGCAGTTTTTATGGCCCGGTTGTGGATTATTCCTACAGTCGCAGTAGAATAACTTTATTTATATAGTACTTTTCAGAACAAAGTTACAAAGTGCTTCACAGAGACAATGAAGGGTAATAAAATAATACTAAAGCATAGGAAAAAAATAATAATCTCAGTTTTATTGTTTTTCAGTTGGAGCTCGTGCTGATAGTTTCAGCATCTAGTCTATGTTCTCTGCGTGCATATTTCATGGAAATACACAATGAAAATACACTGTAGATGGTCATATTTGCATCATATCACCACAGAAGCACATATATATTCAATGATCAATGTACCAATATCTTCACTGTTGTTGTTGATTAATCCATGTGCACTGATGTGAATTTTAAATGCAACACATTGTAGGATGATGATCTTATCTGATTTTGAATTATCACTTGCCTTTTGAAAATGGGTCTGTTATTGACTCGTCTGGATACTTACTATTTATAGGATACTTAATTTATTTAGGTCTATGTTATGAGAGGGGGGGCTATGGATCCCATAGGCTTTCCTAACAATTACTTGATCACAGGTCACAAGGTTCTCCTCCTGTAGTGCAGGAGGGCTGCTGCACAGCACATAAAAATACGCTACTGGTTTGAACAGCCCAGCCACGACGCATAATCGTGGTGAGCAAACCCTTAAGGGCAGTTTATAGTACAGCGATTTATGATCATTGCCACCAGTGACGATCACATTTTATGGTCGGTCGCAACGATATGTTGTTTATACTTCGAGCGATGGGCGATTTGTCATCGTTGTGATGGCCGTTGCGCCCATCGCTGAGACTTAAATTGGATAGATACAGTCGCACAGGAGGAAAACAAATCACTGGGAAGTACTGATCTTGGCTGCATGCTATGAAAACATTCTTTAGTTTTGCCTTTTCTAAAGTCTAAAAAAGAAGGATATGCCGAAAAGTTGCTGTGTCGTGCACTGCATGGCAAATAAACATAAAAATCCTGAACTTAAGTTCTATGTGATTCCGAGAGTGTGTGAAAACACGCCATGTAGTAGTGAGAAGACAGCAGACGGGCAATAATAGCAAAGGAAATGCACCCTCCTATAACATTTATTTGTCATGGGCCAGCAAACGTGTTCTGTAATTGTATGAACAAGATTGCAATCAAATTTGCTATATTGGCATGGCTGCATAAATTCACAATATTAGCCATAATCATGTAAGGAAAGAATAACTATCATCACACAAGGCATGACGAGGTTTGTTCCGGCAATCACATTAGCATTTTATACAGGAAATGCAATTTTCTAGTTGTAAATCTAAAATGCCAATGTGCCAGCTACTTACCGGGCGATTCAATAAGGTAGCAGAAAATGTCCGGGAATGACACATCTGGCCATTGTGTAGGATCATTCATCCATTCTTTCATTGAGTAAGGACAATCAGTTCCGACTATTGATAGTTTTGCGATATATGTAGCCAAGTCCTTTTGACCTAGCCCCTCCATATAACTTCTTTTATTCTTTTCCATTATTTGATCAGTAGTTTTCGCATTTTACAATGTCAGATTTGGCGCTTATACAATTAGTTTCAATTGGGGGGGACCCATTGTTTTCCCCCACGGTGACCACGCCCACAAGTCGATTGCGTGAGGCCGGCTGTATCTATTGAACTTTGACCCAATCGCTGGGTCAGTTGTCATGACAACATTATGGAACGCTCTTATCCTAACGTCAGTTCATTCTCTGAGCTCAAACTAAGCCGTAATCAACAGCAATGGAAGACCATACATTTGTAGAAAAATTAATAAGCACAATTACAATGCCTATTGCCGGGCCTATATGCTACAGAACGGGCAGATTACAAGGATGGAATTAAAAAGGCAAATTCCTGAACAGTAGGACCGCCACTAATGGTAGGCTATGTCACAGCTGTTAGTCTGGATAATCATAGCTAGCTAATGTTATTTAGTTTGCAGACAGATTGAAACAATTTAATTTGAAATGTCTGAATCAAGCATGGACATCACTGGCTAGTAATAAAAGACAAGCTTCTCTGTCCAACCCATGAGAAGATCAGAACACACCCCCTCCCCAAATCATGTAAAACTGACGAGTGCAAGAAACGCCACTAGATGGCTGTATGCACACACAGCTACTCCCGTCCTGTCTTAGTAAAAGCCAAAAGCCCATTCGACAACACAGAATAGACTGTAGACTAAAGCGTACACTGAGTAGACAATCTATGCTATTTGTGTAGACCAGAATAAAGAAAATAAATTTACTTGACTGAAACTTCATATTTAAAAAGAAAGAGGGAAAAAGAACATTGGAAAAGCTGTTACATAATAACATGTTATTGTAGTAGGCTATTCTGCACACTAGTGATAGTCCCAGTCGTCATATTTATAAACTGTATTACTGTTTTCCTCTCAAAAACAATAAACTTCACAACCTGAGAATATTTGTATTACTTTGAACTGATCAAAGAAAAGGGTAAGAACATTATTGGAACTGAAAGCACTTGCCAATGTGTTGTGAGCGCTATCCGCTGTTTATTTTTTTACACCAGACATGATTAATCAAGACTTCCTCTGTGATCTTACTAGTTTACCATAAAGACTATCAGACCCCAAATAAATGAAAGCTACCTGGTTTTAGATAACAGTAATTTACTCAGTGATGATTTCTATACGAGTGAGGACATCACCAGAAGACATACAGGCTGTGAAGTTTTTAAGTGGGTAACTTGAAAGCACTCTACTGAGTTACTTTTAATAAAGACCAACTTAGTAAAGCAACTAGTTGCTATTTAGAGCTATAGTAACAAAGTAAACTAGATAATTTTCTGCCTCCATGTCTTGAGAGCAAATGACTGAACCTCTGTGATGCGTTCTATAATCGCTGTAGTGTTTATACTTTTTATGAGTGACAGCGTCCAAAATCAAAGTCGAGCGATGATGGAATGTTGCGGACTTTGTAGCGATGTCCATCAGGCGATCATAAATGTAATAGTGGTGACATGCTGCTTACTGATGCATACACCGATACATAGTCACACAGAGAGAACATGTGCCTCAATTCAGATCAAAGTACTTGTTTTCTTTTGATCCATGCAGTTGTGATTTCAAGTCTGTTCCACTTGTCCTGGACAGTTGGACAACTATTAATATCCAATGCTGGCAATGATTGTATGAGTGGGAGGAGATTCATGGTTGGCCTAGTGACTGAACAATAGTATTTTACAAAATACATTTTTCATTAGCTGTGATTGGTAACTTAGCCTACTTGAAAACCTTGAGGTGATTAACAGGCTGAATTCAAGCAAAACATTTCCATTTTCACAACATGAGGCCTACATGAAAAAACCCTGTATAGAAAATAACAAACATGTAATTATTTATACTCCTTCTCATGTTGTTTTCTGTTGCTCTTAGTTGCAGTATCCTGTGTACTGGGATCTCTTGGAGTTCTGTGATGGATTTCGGAAGCTACTCGATCACTTGCAGCTGGATAAAGTAAGCCTATGTTTGGCTATTGGTTCATATGTCTCTCTCTCTGTCTCGCTCATTCTTTATTTCTAATGATGAACTAATGATGAATACTTTTTTCCCATTTGTTGAAGGTTCATCTTTTTGGTGCATCCTTGGGTGGATTCTTGGCCCAGAAGTTTGCTGAGTGCACACACAAGTCCCCCAGGGTGCACTCCTTGATACTGTGCAACTCATTCAGTGATACCTCCATCTTTAACCAGACCTGGACAGCAAATAGGTAGTCAGTTGATTTATTGACCATGTTGCCACCAATGATTGATCCTTATTTCCCAGATTCTATTCTGCCATGTTACATTAGTGAGTTAATGATGTTTCATTCCCATCTTCCTCAGTTTTTGGTTGATGCCAGCCTTCATGTTGAAGAAGATTGTTCTGGGGAACTTTGCTAAAGGACCTGTAGACCCTAAAATGGCAGGTGCAATTGACTTCATGGTTGACAGGGTAAGTCTTAAGGGGTAATTTCAGTGTTCATTTGTCAGGTAGTAAATGGCCTAAGAGTAGCCTATAGATAAGAATAGCGTGACGTTTTAAACAGGCCACGCCCACAAAGTGCGGTACAAGTGATATGCCCCGCTGTATTTCTATGGCAAAACAAAAAATTAACATTTTCTGTGGTTGCTCTTTTTGTATTCTGATAGTTTATGTGAAATCTATATGGTGTAAATAATTTGTCGTTACCTTTTCAGTTATCAAAGAACTGCATCATCATTAAAATGTTTTTTTCTGGAAGTCACAAAATGCTAACAAGCTAGCAAACTTCCGTGCAAACTTCTGAGTCATGTTAGCATTTTGAGACTTCAAGAAAAAACATTTTAATGATCTTGCTGTTGTTTGACAGCCATGAAAAGGAAAATTATTTACATCTTATACATTTCACATAAATTATTAGAACACAGAAAAAGCAACCTCAGAAAATGTTGATTTATTGTTTTGACCATAGAAATTGAATAGGGTTTCGCACCACTTGTACCGCACTTTGCAGGCGTGGCTTTTTTGCCACACCATTCTTATCTATGGCTAAGGAAACATTTAAGTCCTTGGTTTGATTCTCTTGGTAATGGTAACAATAAGTGAAGCAAAATACTAGCTATCACTAAGGCTAAATGAAATGGAATCATTAGTGCAACCATGTCTGTAATTTTGTAACTTTATCATCTCTTTTGTTACCAGAAATCAAAGTAGTGTTGATTTCGGATGATGTGGCCATGGATTTTTAAACATATCCCTTATGAACTCCATACATTTAGCAGTAATGGTGGCTTAACCTTGATGTTCCAGAGAGCCCCACCGTGTATTCCAGTTTCAGTGTGTCCAAAGGCGCATTTCAACCTCACCTATCACACAAATGCATTGCAGCAAAATTTTGGTAAATAGGTAACTTGGTGCTGTTACCTATTAAAGTTATTGGAGTAGAGTGATCTTGAATCAGTTTTGTCTATCAGATGATAATGAATGAAATGGATAAATCAAGTCTCTGATCCCAGGCTAGCAGCAGCGCTGTTAAATGCCAATGCTGTCTGTTTTGCTGTATTTCTCCCTCCATGTTTTCTGTGTCTGCTGTAGTTGGAGAGCCTAAACCAAAGTGAGCTAGCATCCCGGCTAACACTAAACTGTCAGAACTCTTATGTGGAGCCACACAAAATAAAGGATGTTGCTGTGACCATTATTGATGTAAGTTGTAAGCATTTTTGCATTGACCAGGTAAATAATCTGTCCCAGTTCAGGTTTATTAGGTATACCATCCATGAGTGTCTAACTGATGAAATGAAATATTGTATTACTCGTTTATGTGTCCATTTTTGCTGTTGAGGTGTTTGATCAGAGTGCACTCTCATTGGAAGCCAAGGAGGAAATGTATAAGCTGTATCCAAATGCCAGGCGAGCTCATCTCAAAACAGGTGGAAACTTCCCTTACCTGTGCAGGAGTGCAGAAGTCAACCTCTACATACAAGTAAGGAGGGACACAACTCATATTGTTTGTTAAGAATTGATGGCTAATCTGTTCTGAAAATGGCAGCTTGCAGAGGAAGTAGGCTTGTTGGGGTGACAAATGTTCCTCATGGTGGTTTCTGGCTGGAATAAATAAATAAAAAAGTAATCTAGTGCTGCTCTTTGGTCATTTTGTATTCACAGATTCATTTGCGTCAGTTCCACGGAACAAGATATGCTGCCATCAACCCTGCCATGGTAAGTGCTGAGGAGCTGGAGGTACAGAAGAGTCACCTGAGTGATGACAAAGACACTGAAGATGACCAATGAGACTGCATTGCCCTATAGCCTCTATAAAAAGCAGAACTATGGCTGCTTTCCCCTGACCATCAAATAGCCAGACATTTTAAACCATTACCGACTGACCACAATTCTTTACACAGATCTACTGAGCCCCTCATTTCAGAAGGGCTTTAGCTAGATCACCACTGTGGCATTTTTTTCTATGAAGCTGAATAGTCAATCAAGTTCAATTGATTATATTTGTATTTTACAGAAGAAGCAATATTTTGATAATCACTTGTACATAAATTGTAGTTGGCTGCTTTGCTTTGAAAATGTTGTATGATGGCACCATGACGCCTTTGCCTTATGTGAAATGAAATTATTTGTTGCACTATGTTTCTTTTGTGGTTTACTAGCAGTTTACTATTGATCAGAAAGTCAGAAAATTATCACACTGGTGTGCAATTAAAATTGTTACGTTAGCCATTTATTTAGTAATACAGTAAAATTATTGAATTTCATGTGTGCAATGGTGTTATTTCTACCCATATGGTGTGGTGATGCAAGTTAAAGTATTTGCCTTTTCTGTATGGCAGTGCAGTAAATACTCTAGTCTCTTTCAGGGCATCTGTGTTGCCACTCTGTCACCACTAGAGAAGTGTATGATAAGATTTGCTAACACTTTTAAATAATTGATTTCAAAAATCCATTGGAAGACAGTGCTGTCACACAAGGGTGGGGGGATCCTAAGGACCTCTGTCTGGAGCTTGTGCAGGAGGTAGCCCCTGCCAATGAAAATGATTCTCATTGGCTCATTGGAAGCAGCCTCCGAGAAGCATCTACCTGCAGGTCTAAAACTCTGGCTCTGCAGGTGGATGATATTGGGAGGCCTAACCTGGGTTTGTATACTGCGAAGGAAGCTTAACATAACCAGGGTTTCTTTGCGTCTGCCGGCTTGACAAAACCTCACACTGGCAATCCTGGATAACTGGTCTCATGAAGGTGGTTATCAACTGACTCTGTCAACCCAGGATTTAGCAAACCAGCTATGAGCGCATTCACATGAAAGAGGCAGAGTTTGTAACCACAAATAACAGATCCAGAGCAGCGTATTTAATATCAGATAAGATGAAACCATTCATCCCCGTGGGGGTCGTTGCAACAAAAGTACTATGATTAAGCGGGGGAAAAGAAATAGAATATAAAAAGAAGCAATAAAAATGGAAAGTAAAACAAAAGATAACAAAAGCAACACACTAAGAAGAATAATTGAATAAAAGTTGGAGACCTAGGTGGAGTTTGTGTGCAAAAAGGGCAGTCCTGGCATCACAATCAAGCGCTTCCAATCCATCACGTGAAGCAAAACAGGCTACAACTGGACTGAAAGGAACCGGTTTGAAATTAGATGCATTTTCAATCAACTGTGTGGCCATTTTGGATAGTCCAGCTCTCTGCCACAAGTATTCCTGTCTTATCTTGATAATGTGGTATGATTTTGTTGGAAAAAATATTGTTCATAGTGTTGATTTAACTGGGGCAGCTCTAGCAGAGAAGAAATTTGATGAACTGACTTGTTGGAAAGATAGAATAGAATAGAATAGAGCTTTATTGTTCACCGCAGTGGAAATTTGTCTTGTGCCGCATTGAAAGTCGCTGAGCTCTTCAGTACTGCCAATTCTACTGCAAATGTTTGTCTATGGAGATTGCATAGATGTGTAGGTACAATACCCTCAGCTGTCCTAAAAACTACAGTTCCCTATGTAAAGAACTACAACGGTTTCCTGTGTTAAGCCCCCTGAACATCCAAAACTGCCCAGTCATTTCACACCTAGGTGTGAAATCACTTATCTTAAAAACCAAGGGTTTTTGTCAGGCTCTCTTGGGCTCTCTCTTTCCTGCTGGCTGCCTGTCTGCTCCAAAACGGAGTGAATACATGCAGCCTACCCTCTCTTCCCTGCAGAAGCAAACTGCAGATGTGAAAGGAACCTTCCCCTGCTAAGAAAGCAGATTGACCAGAACCAGAGGCCTACACCAGAAGTACGATGTGCTGGAGCGCAAAAAACTCTCTCTTTCCCCCTCCACACGTAACAGAAGTGGCCAACAGAGAGAAGTACAGCTGGATCACCGACCCAGACATCAGGACACAACGGAACAATCCTTTACCCTGGGAAACCAGAGTTTGAAACCGAAGCTTTGAACCGCACACAATGCGACGAACAAAGGACTCAAGTCAGACTGTAACAACTGGGCACATAGCATAGCAACAGCATTAGGAAAATAACAGATATATTCAATGAAGTGATTGTAAACTGTAACTAATGTAAAATATTTGAGATGCATTGCATTTACCAACTGTTGATCTGTTAGGGTTCTGTTAACACCAAATAGCCATCCCTCATGTTAGATAGGATAAATGCACAAACTTAGGGGCTTGTATGCATTTTACCTACACTAACATGATCTAACTTCATGATCTCATAATATCAAAGAATATATTGTTCTTCTCATATTCCATTGTTAGATAAGATCCCTGAATTTTCATTCAGCTCAGTTCACTAACTCCATCTAGGCCTGCACTATAGGGTGACCATTGGTACGTTTGTCCTGCGTCCCGCACGTCCTAAGCAGTGTCCCGCATTTCAATGATTAGGCCTATTTTTATTTTTTTTTAGTAAACAACATACTTATATATTTAACCGTGCATTTTCTAGTCGCTACTTAAGGAAACTGGTCTGTTTATCCCTCCTATTCTTGCATAAAATGTGATCTTCAACCAAGCTATTAGCCTATTATATTTAATTAATTATATTTATTGGATTGAATAGGTCCTAGTGTCGTTAAAATAAACATTTCATAAAGCCTACCGATGATTTAAAGCAGGTTAATATCCAACGGCACTGAAAATAGGCATTCCGTCTAATATTAAAGCGATATTTACATAGCCTAATAATAGTCATTTCTCTCTCTCCCACGTGTCCCGCATTGTCCTGCAAAATCACGTCTGCTGTCCTGCAACAGAACAATTAAGAGGTGGTCACCCTAGCCTACACAGCTTTCCCTCCATCTAGGCCTGTGGTTTATGACTCTTTGTTCCTCTCTCTAACAAAGGACCAGCAGCCAGCCATGTGGCCGGTATGCGTGAGCATGTATAGATAAGGACACATGCACGCATACGTAAACACACACACGTTCATACATACATGCCTGTGAATAGTTTGTATGTTTGTGTTACTTTTAATACTTTTATTCAAAAAATTGTGTGTTGATTCTAAAAGGGTCTGGTGTCTGTATTACATAATGCATGAAATGAACCAACCTCTGCTGTTAAAGACCTCACCTTATCCTTCAACCCTTAATTAAATGATCACTATTATTAATTTAGTGTTAACTAAAGGTATAATATTGTATTTTAATTTAGATTAACTATTAATAAATTGAATTTTCAATAATAATTGTTCAATTGTTAGTTGATATTTCAAATTGATAGTTAACTTTGTGAGACTGATTTTTAAACATTGTAGGATGTATTTATATAGGATATTTATGTTATCATTTGTGCCACCTTATGAAAAGTTATAACTCTTCATAATCAGTGCCACTGTGTGAAAAGACTCATATGCCTTACATTAATTTTATTACTTAGCTACTTTGAGGTTTGCACAGACGAATTCAGCTTACTTTCTTCCCAATCGTTCTCTGATGAACGTTCATAATTAAGGTCAATGTATCCATATCGTTGTTGCTATAGGTGCGAATGAAGTTAGAGTTTTGTGTAGCCATGTATTGGGAATATCTGGTAAGCATGTGCAAATTCTCATTCTCATGTTTTTCCTTTTAACCATGTTTTAGATAAGCATTTAGGCATTCAAATGTTCAGCGAGTGCAATTTGCATGCTCCTGCAAGTGTCCAGGGATCCTCCTAGGTGCAGAAATCCAGCAGCAAGGCATGCTTTTAAGAGTGCTCCACTGACCTCTTCTGCCTCTAGCCTTGGAGCAGCCTGAGGTTCCACAAGATCTAAGTCTTCAGATTTCTTGTCATCCATCACATCACCAACTGCATGACATATTGTGCAGGACTGCACAGCATGTGATCACTGATGACAGACAGGTGATCAACCCAGAGCTTTCAAGAACAAACACCTCCACTGGGTCTTGAGCTACCCAAAGGCTCGCTCAGTAACATGTTGTGCTCTTGCATAGTTGAAATATTGCTTCACTACACTGTGTAGTGGCTCCCTAAAAGGGGTGAGGATGATGATGGGTTTCTGGCCCCCACAATGAAGTATCCTGGAGGGGGGGGGAAAGCTCTTCAATATTCTGCTGTCATGCTCTGATGCTGAATACCCCACATAAATGTCTGAAAAGCCTCTCCTTATGGTGCATTTTCACAGGTTCTGTCATTTCCACTGTAAATGTCCCTCTGTAACATTTCAACGCTTCCCATTCATTTTCTATGTAAGCAGCCGCAGTGGTGTGTCCAAGACATTTTGACTGGGGTGGCCAAGGTGGGGGACAGAGCTAGTGTGGGATGGCCATGGCATAGCAAGCCTTAATGAATGGTAGGTGATCAAAATGTATAAATACAGTAGTTCAACTCATTGCATACTTCAACCTATACTCAGATAAATCATAAAGGAATTCCAAAACTCATGTTAGTATCCATTGTAATGTTTGTACTCAAAGCCAGGTTGTTGTTTTTACATTTTATAATACGAGTATACCTTTTGAAATGCCCATGTGGGATGTGCTATGTTGGTAAAACTAAAAGAGAACTAAAAACCTGGAAATCTGAACATAAAAGTAGCATTAGGAATAGGGATGAGAAGTCCTCAGTAGCGAGACACTTTAATTCAGCAGGCCATGACGTGTGTTCCTTGAGGTTCCAAGGTATAGAAGTAATCAGACAGATAGAGATAAGACACTTCTGCAGAGAGAGGCGTTTTGGATACATACTTTACAAACTGAACACCCAAAAGGTTTGAATGAAATTTGAGATTCTTATTAGGGTGTTTTCTCTGAATTTGTTTGAACTTGTATTTTTTGAATAGATATGTATTTTTTGAACATATATTTGAAGTTTTGTGTACTGATATGTGCTGCACTCATTCCAGTCCTTCTACATTGTTGTTGGGCTCCTATTTATTTGAAAGTGTGGAGGGTGGCTATGAACCAGTGGCTCTATTCCTAACTTGAAGGAGAGCCCAGGCTGTTAGGGCAGACTTGCCTGCTGCAGCTGACTGCATGTTCTATTGGCCATTTGTATGTGCATTTTTCATAAGGCTAGTATCTTCTGCCTGTACATAGGGAAAGTTTAGCCTCCCTTCATTTCCATTTTCTTTCTGTGTATCTGTGTATTTAAGTGTCACTTCCTCCTTCAGCAACATAACGCTGATGATGGCTTATAGCTGAAACGCGTCCATTGTTTGTGCTCACTAGCTGCCACTTTATTAAAAAGACGAAAGGACATTATGAGTGTTGGCTTTTCTTTCTACATAATACGAGTATACAGCACTAAATTAAACCAAAGGTGCCATGCTGACCCCCCACAACTAAAGCTGATATTACAACCTTGAACTGTTTTCTATTCCAATTACGTTTTCTATTTCCACCTATCACAGTCTTTAGGAAGCAAGGGTTATTTAAACATGCCTATTTTCAATCAGTAATAATGATCAGGATAGGCTACGCCTTTTTCTAACAGCCATTTGCCTATAATGGAGTAAAGAGTACATCTCTTAATTAGATTAGGGTAGCAACATTCATCTGTTTTTAACATGAGGTATACTGTATAATTATTAGAAAAAATGATAAATGTCAATGTAGCTGCCCTTGGAATGAATCAACGCAGAGAGTCTCTGACGGGTGCTTTCATTTTATCTCTCTAGTTTTGTCTCTTTGTACACCTTGATGAGCACCGTGAAAACTATAAATGAAAACAACATACATTAGTACTTCAAAAGTAGAGAATTCACTGGTTTTAGCAGGACTGCATTTAAAATTATTCTTGAAAACTACACCGAGGCCACCGCCACGGCCATTTGACCTGGGGGAGTTGATGAACTCATAGCTGGGGGGGCAAAGTTCAGTCAACTGACTATGTTCACCACATTTAAGCCAGGTTTCTGTCAGAAATAAAAAGTCCAGGTTAAAAGAAGTAATAAAATAATTTAAGATGAAGGTTTTGTTAGAAAGCGACCTGGCATTTAGCAGGGCCATCTTAACATTGTAGCTTTGAAGACAAGTCTTTACTGTGGGGGCCGGCTTAAAAACAAAGGACAAATGCTTATTTTTTATAGTTTCACAAGTGTAATAAATTGTTGTTTTAAAGGCACTTTACTGAGCACAGTGAAATACAATTAGCTCATACAAGTAAATTGTATGACTTAATATCCAGTTTTAGTGTTTTAACTATATAAGTACAATTAGCCCACTTTAATCCATAACATATACATTTGTTAGACAAAAAAGTATGTATTAAACTTAAATTCACAGACACTGATATGGTAATTTACCGTTTGACTGTCATGTGTAGAATAGCTGACAGTGTAATTAGAAGCAGCATTACTTTCAATGATGCTACACAATAAACAAAGACATAGTTTGCACTTGCTCTGCTTACCAAGGGTGCTATATTTTAGGAAAACTTCGTAGATATCGCTACTTGTGGGACAGTGTCTTGCCTGAGTTTAAACCAACAACAGTACATGGCTAAGAATACAGTGTCAAGAAAGGGAAACTTACTTGGTAAACTCTAATAACACTTTATAAACCGTCAAAAGGAAACAGGGATGGAAGTAAAAGTAAGGCCCAATCCCAATGTCCCCCTACGGACTGATCCTGATTGATCCGCGGCTGTTGCTAGACTAGCTAGGCTTGTTTTTAGCCTGGTGGCTAGGCTAGCCGGCTGCTCTGAGTTGGAAAGCCCAGCCAGCGCTACCATTCCAATCGGACTACGGAGCGCGATTAAGTCGCACACTGTCATGCAGTGCACTTGAGAGACAGTGTTTGGTATTGCCTTTTGACTCAGAACTGGACGTTATGTAAATGGCTTGCGAGGCGCTGGAAGCGTCAGTACTACAGCAAGATGCTGGTTGGAGAGAGATATCCCGGTCCCCAGCAGTGCGACGGGAAGTGTTTGTTGACCCACCTCTCCCCTGCCAGGAGTGCAGAGCACTGGCCGGCCAAGTAGTGACTCTCCAGAGGGAACTGGACGCTGTAAAGAAGCTCCTGTCTGGCGATGGCGCAGCAGTCTTGGATCCTACTGTTCTATGGGATGGGACTCCTATTGAGCGGCGGAAGGATGTTTCTGTCTTACGGCTGCAACAAGTGCTCAAAGTGCGTCTTGTTCCACCCCTCTCCCTCATTCTACCTGGGCAGAGGTTGTGATTAAGGGCAGGAAGAGGAAAACCAAGAGCAAGCCCTACCTGTGGTAGCATCTCCACCGCTCAACCTTTCAAACCGATTCCTCCCCTTGGAAAGCACAGAGGACCTCCCAGGGGGATCAACATCAACATCTATGGCTGGTCACATCACCGCTTCTGGGCACCTGATCTCTCCCTCCGAGACGACATCTATTACCGCGATCGAGACATCTGACGCTGGCTCTGCCACCCAGGATCGCCGTGCTGCGGGCAGCCCTTATACTCACCACACTACTCTTCTAGTCGGTGACTCAATCGTGCGGCATGTTAAGGTGCAGAAAGCTGTCGTGGAGTGTTTTCCAGGGGCTCGACTTGCCGATATCAACTTTCAGCTGCCATCTCTGCTTAAGAGATATCCTCATGTGAGTACTGTTGTTGTTCATGCAGGCACCAACGATGTTTCTTGTCGCAAGGATTCTGAGTGTTTGAAGAAACAATTTGTTTCAGTTGTAAATTATATCAAAGCCCGCAACTTAAATGTGGTCTTATCTGGTCCTCTACCCCTTCACAAACGCGGTGGAAGTGAAGTTTTTAGCCGCTTGTTTTCCCTGGACTGCTGGCAAAGAGACTTCTGTTTTACAAACAATGTAGCGTATGTTGAAAACGTTGACCTGTTTTGGCTACGAGACACATTCTATAAACCAGATGGTCTGCACCCTAGCCCGCCTGGTGCCCAAATGTTGTCCTTCAATATCGAAAAATGTCTACAGGACTGACAATTCCCTTCATCCAATTCTAGTGACTCATAATGTCATTTCAGATATCTCATCTACTGAACATCTCCTCACCAGTTTCTCTATCCAGAGTATAATAACTTTGAGGTTTCCAAAGCCTCCACAGAGGACTGGTGGTGTTAACCACCAGTACCTGAGCACTATTAAGCCGGCCCCCACAGTAAAGACTTGTCTTCAAAGCTACAATGTTAAGATGGCCCTGCTAAATGCCAGGTCGCTTTCTAACAAAACCTTCATCTTAAATTATTTTATTACTTCTTTTAACCTGGACTTTTTATTTCTGACAGAAACCTGGCTTAAATGTGGTGAACATAGTCAGTTGACTGAACTTTGCCCCCCCAGCTATGAGTTCATCAACTCCCCCAGGTCAAATGGCTGTGGCAGTGGCCTCGGTGTAGTTTTCAAGAATAATTTTAAATGCAGTCCTGCTAAAACCAGTGAATTCTCTACTTTTGAAGTACTAATGTTTAAGAATGTCTGTGTTGATAGTCCTGTTATGCGTGTTGATATCTATCATCCTCCCAAGCCACAAGGTAGTTTTCTGTCAGAATTTTCTGATTTGATTCCACTGTGCTTAAGCATGATAAAGTTATTATTTTAGGTGATTTTACCATTCATGTAGATGACCCCTCAAACAGTTTTTCAACAGCATTTTTAAACCTCACAGAGTCTCTAAATCTGGTACAACATGTTTCAGGTCCTACTCATGAGCGTGGCCATACCCTAGACTTAGTTTTCACTACTGGCATACATTTGAAGACCATTATTATTGAGGATGTTTTTGTCTCTGACCATAAATGTATAATTTTTGATTCTATTTTCCATACTGCTGACACAAAACGCACACATCTTGTATGCTCTCGCTTTTTAAATGATCAGTCTGCTGGTAAATTTACATCTATATTCACAAGCTTAACTGAATGTATGGCTCAGTTCTGCCAACGATTTGGTAAACTGTTTTAACAACATGTGTGTATCAACTCTAAATGCTGTTGCCCCTCTCAAAACTAGGCTAAAACCAGTCAGTTTAACTCCCTGGATGAGTGATGTCATTCGCAGCCAAAAAAGGGAATGTAGAAGGGCAGAGCGAAGAGGGAAGTCCTCCAAACTCCATGTTCACTATTTACTGATGAAAGACCTTCTGTCTTCCTATAATCAAAATATTAAAGCTGCCAGAATTGCATATTTTTCCGAGTTAATTTCTGCAAATCGGCACAATCCCAGGTTTTTATTTAACAAAATTGACAGCCTTGTGAATCCTGCTCTTGCTGTTGTCTCTGCCTCGTCCTCTGAGGACTGTGAGACGTTTCTATCTTATTTTGTCAACAAGATTGAGGACATTAGATCGGCAATTACACCACCCAGTTTAATTGTCGATCGCCATCAAACTTGCCCAGTCTTATTGAGTAATTTTATGCCAATTTCTCTGCAAGATTTCATGGACACTGTATCACACATTAAACTTTCATCAAGCCCTGTTGATATTTAACCCACTAGATTCCTCAAGGACATTATTGGAACTGTTGGTCCTTGTTTGCTCAATATTGTAAATAGCTCACTCTCTTTTGGCCATGTTCCTGATTATTTTAAACACGCCAGCATTCAGCCTCTGCTAAAAAAACCCAGTCTTGACCACACTATACCAAGTAGTTATAGGCCCATCTCCAAGCTACCATTTATTTCCAAAATTTTGGAGGAAGTGATCTTAAAGCAGCTCCTTGATGTGGTCGAAAGAAACAATGTCTTTGAGAAGTTTCAGTCAGGTTTTCGTCAGCATCATAGCACCGAAACTGCCCTTCTCCGTGTCATAAATGACATGCTGATGAGTGCTGATACTGGTCAGTGCTCTGTGCTGGTGTTACTTGACCTAAGTGCCGCTTTCGACACCATTGACCATGCTATTCTAATAAACAGATTGAGGCAATGTGCTGGTGCTATGCTGCGTGCAGTACTAAACATCGACCAGAACGAGCACGTTACCAACAAGCATCTGTAGGGGGGGTTACCAAGGTTGAGTGAGAAGATAGCATTCAGGAGAATGAGGCTAGCCGGTCACAGTCACCGGGAGCTCCCAGTCAGCAAACTAGTGCTGTGGGAGCCAACACATGGGCATCGATCACAAGGGCGTCCCACACCAACATACGTGGACGTACTAAAGAAAGATGCAGGGGCGGAAAGTACTGGCGAGCTAGCCAGATGCATGGAGGATCGAGATGACTGGAAACGCCGCTGGAGGGCTTGTCCGAGGACGATCTAGAGAGAGCTGGTGTCTCTGGGACGGCCCTAAACTGGTTTACATCCTACCTTTGCAACAGGAAATTGACAGTGTCTATTGGTAACTTCACATCATCAGTGTCTGAAATGACATGTGAGGTGCCTCAGGGCTCAATTCTTGGGCCAATATTGTTTTCCATTTATATGATACCTTTGGGACAAATTATCCGCCAGCATGACATTACTTTTCACTTTTATGCGGATGACACGCAATTTTATCTTTCAATTAATCTCAATGATTTCAGTAGGCTGACCATCTTACGTGATTGTTTGGCTGATATCAAGGATTGGATGGCTCACAACTTTCTCCAGCTAAATTCAGATAAAACTGAAGTTCTTATTATTGGTCCTGAATGCTTTTCTAAACAAATTCAGCAGTACCTAGGCTCTTTTACAAGCAATGTTAAGCCTGTGTCAAAAAATCTAGGGGTCATCTTTGACCCTAACTTAAATTTTGAACATCATGTCAAGAAACTGGTACAGTCATGCTTTTTTTCAATTAAGGAACATTGCCAAAATCAGTACTTTTCTCTCTTTTCACAACACTGAACGGGTTATTAATGCCTTTGTGACATCACATTTAGACTATTGCAATGCATTGTTTACCTGCCTAAATCAGTCTGCCTTGGGACGGCTCCAACTAGTTCAAAACTCTGCAGCAAGATTGTTGACCAAAACTAAGCGTACGTCACACATTACACCTGTCTTAGCCTCTTTACACTGGCTTCCAATAGAGTTCAGAATTAAGTTTAAAATTCTTCTAATTACATATAAGGCCTTGCATGACCAGGCACCTGAGTATATCATTGAGTTGCTTCATCCATATCAGACCACAAGGTCCCTTAGGTCTTCCAACCAAGGTCTCTTGGCTGTTCCAACATGCAGACTGAAGTCAAAAGGTGATAAAGCTTTTGCAGCAATGGCACCTAGACTGTGGAACAGTCTGCCTCCCATTGTAAGATTGTCTGAATCCGTTACTACTTTTAAATCACGTCTCAAGACACATTTTTATGGTTTGGCTTTTAACTGATTGTACTTCTGTGTTTCTGTCTGTTTCTATTTTCTCTGTAAAGCACTTTGTAAACTCTGTTTTTTGAAAAGTGCTATATAAATAAAGTTTATTATTATTATTATTATAATTAATCAATTTGTAATTTACTCTTGTTTGTGCTTTTGTCTAAACAGCATTATTAAGCTAAAATGAAAAATTTTTTGATGAATAATGCTAAATAGGCCTACGTATGTTTTGCAACATTGCGCAGTTTATACTGTGCTAATGGATATAGAAAATACACTTCATTCTACCAGACAATATGAAAAATATGTAAAAAAAATATATATATATATAACAAAAAAGTACATTGTAAACAAAAGGTACTTTTAAGAAAGCTTAATGAGCACAAATAAGCACATAAGAAAGCAAAAGGCTATATTACATTAGCGGCATCTAACTAATCTTAAACTTGACAGGAAAACTTAATTTTTTTTTTCCTGAAATTAAATGTTTGGTATGTTTTAATGTTGCAATGTTTTCTCTTTTAACTGTATCTTGCATGTAGTTTCCCGTTTCTCTCTAAGTTCTTGCTTTTTTGTGGTTATTTTTCCTTAATTATGTTTTTTTTTCTTTTGTATTGGGTGTATTTGGCTGATATTTTCCACATACATGAATATTAACGTCACAAACGCTATGAACTGTGGGTAATTCCCTCAAGCAAAGTCTACAGAAATGCGGACTTGCTGAAAGTCTGCATAAAGGGCTCATAAAGTCCGCCAGTGAGCCCTCGCGCACTTACCGGTTTCACAGTGGGACAGCCCTGAACCCTCGCGGACTTGTCGGGAACGTGTGTCAAAGTCCGTGAGTCTGTGAGTGCGGACATTGGGATTGGGCCAAAGTAACGCAGCCATCTTACTTCCCGCTATCTCTGCAACTCGCATTCTTCCGCAGACGTAACAATGTAAACAACTGGTTGCTAGGGCAGTCTTAAAGCGATCTACCATCATTTACAGTCAAACTCATTTGAATGTTCATTAAACAAAGTATGGTAGGCCATTACAATATGAATATAAATTGCATTCATGAACATGACAATAACAAGGTTAACCTTAACAAGGGTTAGACCTTAAGGCCCTGACACACCAAACCGACTTCAAAGAGCCAGCGGCGACGAAGGCCGACTGTTGCGTCGCCTCACGTCGCCTGCGTCTGGTCCAAAAAGTTGCACTTGAACACACCGCAAAGACTACAGCCGACGGCCAACTAGCACGTACGTTCTGCGCCTGCGTGAGGGGAAATAACTCTCCATACCTTATGTCTGATAAGAAGTTGCAAATGGCACTGGCGTTGTCAGCCCTTGGTCTTTTGGTTGTGGAAAAAGAAAGGAAGAGGCGGAGGCGAAAAATAAGGAGAAACCGCACTAAATGGGTGAAATCATGAATAACGTTACTCCAGCGACAGGCTCAAGGGGCTTTCCCGAACCTGTGTCGAGAGCTGGAGATAAATGAAACCTCCGATTATAAAAATTTCGCTCGGCTCTTTCCTGTTCAGTTCCACATGTTGAAGGAATTTATCAGTCCAATCATCCAGAGGCAAAACACGAACTACCAATCAGAGTGATCTCTCTCACCGACGGCTCCGACGCCGATTCAACATGCTCAATCGGCCGAAAAGACGCCGACGGTGCGGGACACACCGCAAAAACTAGGGACACCGACGCTTACCGACGGCCCGACATTGCCCGACGGCCGACCGTCGGCCTGGTGTGTCAGGGCCTTTAGACCGGACCCTAGGAACAACCAAGAGACAACTACCAGAGGACCTGAGGGATCTAGTGGGTACATATCTTAAAACCATGTCAGACATGTAGTCGGGAGTGAGACCATTTAGTGATTTGTAGACCAATAAAAGAATCTTAAAATAAATTCTAACACTAACAGGTAGCCAGTGCAGCAATTTTAAAACAGGTGTAATGTGTGCTCTCCTTCTGGTCCTGGTCAACACATGAGCAGCTGAATTTTGTATAAGTTGGAGTTGATCAATGGCTTTTTTTGGTAGACCAGAAAAGAGAGCATTACAATAGTCCAGCCTACTAGTGATAAAAGCGTGCACTAGTCTCGCAGTATTGGCCTGGGAGAGAAACGGACGCACTCTGGCAATATGTTTTAAGTGATAAAAGGCAGATTTGGTCACATTCCGGATGTGGGCATCGAAAATTAAATTGGAATCTATGATGACACCTAGGTTTTTAGCCTTGTGCCTGGGACTGAGTGCCAGTGACTTCAATTTAGAGGTCAGTTTCTCTCTCTGTGCCCCTGCTCCAATGACGAGTACCTCTGTTTTGTCCTGGTTGAGCTGAAGGAAGTTCTGAGCCATCCAAGCATTAATATCTAAAATATACTTATGGAGGACATCAATAGGAGTTGTGTCATCAGGAGACACAGCAATATAGAGTTGAGTGTCATCAGCATAACTGTGAAAATGAATGCCATGTCTCCTGATGACACTGCCAAGGGGCAGCATATACAGACTGAAAAGGACTGGACCTAGGATTGAGCCTTGTGGTATGCCGCAGTTGATGTGATAGTTCTTAGAGGAGTGTTCGTACCTGTGAGGTAAGACGTAAACCAGTTAAGAACAGTGCCAGAGAGGCCAACACATTTATGTAGTCTGTCTATAAGAATATTGTAGTCGACTGTATCAAAAGCTGCACTCAGGTCAAGGAGAACAAAGACGGAGAGTTTTTTGGTGTCCAGGTTGATTCTAAGGTTGTTCACAACCTTTACCAAGGCCGTTTCTGTGCTGTGGTGGGCCCGAAAACATGACTGAAATGTTTGTCTTGGTGGACATGTAATTTAGACTTTCTCCATTTTCGTTCTGCCACATGACAGTTTCTCTTTAACTTAGCAATTTCGTCAGTTTTCGAGGGGGCTCTCTGTTTGGGGTTGGCCTTTTTTTGTTTGACAGGGGCAACAGTGTCAATAGTTGTCCTTAGTTTGTTATTTAGGTGCTTTACCAGATCATCACATGAGGAGGGTAGAATAACTGCTGGTGTATTTTCTAAACAGGTCATGAAATTTGCAGCAACCTCAGGGGTAAGACACCGTTTTTTAACAAGGCGTTCTGTGTTTTCCTGTGCTGTGCAGGCTATAGCCGAAAAAAATACACAATAATGATCAGACATAGCATGTCAACAATGGAGGATACATCACCAGTAAGTCCATGTGTTATCACCAGATCTAAGGTGTGGCCATGGCTATGGGTGGGTCCAGTGACATGCTGAGTAAAATCCATATAGTTCAGAATATTAAAAAATGTCATGGCTTTGGAACTGACTTATTATCTACATGTAGGATAAAATCACCTATGATAATACTTTTATCATGATTGCTGTGGATAATAGATAGGAATTCTGCAAAGTCGGCTAGGAAGAGGGGGCATTGCTTGGGAGGCCTATATAAAGTTACTGCCAGCACAGGAGGCTGACACCTGAGTATAATGGCATGATGCTCAAGTGAATAAAAGTCTCCCAAAGATATGTCCCTGCCGGTAAGAGCAGCTGAGAATATAGTTGCGGTCCCACCGCCCTTTTTCCCTTGTCTACAGGAGTGGGAGGAACTATAGTTCGGGGGAGAGGCCTCAATAAGAGCAGCTGGTCCATCAGTGCTGAGCCAGGTTTCGGTTAAAAACATACAGTCTAGTTTGCGCTCAGTAATAAGGTCATTAATAAGAAATGTCTTATTGGAAAGTGAACGTACATTAAAAAGTGCCATACTCAATTTCTCTGGGCTGTTGCTTTGAATCAGTTTACTTTTCAAAGATACTGATATTAAGTTTTCCTTATTGGATCCTAGAAGTGGCCTATTTACAGTGTTATTGTCCATTTTATTATTATGGTAAGAGATGATAGTACCAATAGAATAAACAGTAGGAGACAGTAGTCCAGTAGCCAGGAGTGGAGGCTGAAGGGACCTAGACCACCTTTCCATGCCCCCCTCTGGTGGGTGGGGAGGGGGCCAGATATAATGACACGTTTCCCTGTGTCCAGTAATGTCGATAAAAGAGTTTTAAAATCACCCTTTAAAGACTCTGACTGCCGTGCCTTGATGTCATTGGTGCCCACATGCACAATGATGTTGTCCACCTCAGAGTAGCTGGCCAGGATGTTGGGGAGTTTGTGATCAAGGTCCAGAACCCGGGCACCAGGGAAGCAGTGAACCTTGGAATTGCCAGAGGATGGGGGTAGGTGGACATCCCTCACCATGGAGCTGCCAATGACAAGGGTGGAGGTGATAGAGTCCTGGGGGGGGGGGGGGGGGGGGGGCTTGGAGGGCTGGAGAGGACTGGTCAGAAAGGAGGGGCAGGGGGGGTCCACCTGGATGGACAGGCTCACCAGGGAGGCCAGTGCCTCATACCGGTTGGATAGTTGTAGCACTGGTGGCTGGGACTCAGGCAGAGGGTGGTGTGACCTCCTGGAGCGCCTATAATCCACTTTTCAGAGGATATATTGCATTCCAGGAGATGCGGCAATAAAAACAATCAATGTGCCGATTTGAGACTTGACTTGACTTGACTTGACATTCAGGTTGCGCATGCACAGTAGCCTCTGTATGTGGTGATGGTGCCTGCAAGCCTTTGCTTTCATCTTATACTAGGATTAATGACTGCACCTTTAAATCAGCTTAATGATCCTGCTACAAAGTGCTTTGTAAAACATAAAATTATGTGGTCACATAGACCATAATATAAGACCGTTAACAAATTGGAACATTAACAAACATTTTGCATTCTATAAACTCCCATCCATATTTGGAGTGGATTCCTTGTTATAATTCAAATCAATGTGCTCTCAGGCTCAGTACGACTTTCTCATCTCAAGAGTAGCCTATACTGTATCTGTATCTGTTTTCAATTGGTACATAACCCAAACAAACCTTAACTTCAAACTTCAAATGTACTGTACTGAATATTCTGTAAACTTTCAAACTCTCATGAAACTCTCATAAAGTGCAATAGAGTTGGCTTAACTTTACTGTAGGTGAGGCTGCCTGCAAGCTCTGTGTTCATCCAACACTAAGATTAATGACTGCACCTTTAAATCAGCTTATTTCTCCTGTTTTGGTGATGGCTAGTGTTATGTTGTGTTTCTTCTCTTACCCTAACAGCAATAAAATGATGAGTTGAACACAAGATACAGTTCAGGTGTCTTTACTGTTCAAGTGCAAATTCAATCACACAGGTATCACTATGCTGACGTATCACTATCATTAACCTTTTATAGGTATACTGACCATTGTATCACTTAACAAAAAGTAGTGCCAAATGCCTATTCTAAATACTGAAATAATGTATTGTTTTTTACCTATTCTTTTTTACCTTTGATGAGATTATAGAAACTCTAAAGAAGCATTTAAACCCGACGCCATTAGTAATAGCTGAACATTTTTGATATCATAAAAGGAATCAGTCAAAGACTGAATCTATATTGGAGTATATGGCAGAGCTCCGTAGATTGGCAGAGCATTGACAGTTCGGGGAGGGGCTGTCGCACGCACTGAGGGACAGGCTCGTGTGCGGGCTGCATAACGAGAGCGTTCAGAAACGACTCCTAACAGAAGACAAACTAACACTGACTCGTGCATTGGAGATCGCCATATCGGTGGAAACTGCAGCAAAAGATGCAGGTGAGTTACAAGGTAAAAACACAGAAGCATGCTCAGTACACAAGTTCCACACAAAACAACGCAATGATAAAACAGTCTTGCTTCAGATGTGGTAAAAAGTCACATGATCCTGCAGATTGCTGGTTTAAAGATAAAGACTGCAGACAGTGCAATAAAAGAGGACACATACAGAAGATGTGTAGATCGAGGTACAGTGACAGACAGGGAAAGAAAACAGTAAAAAAGGACAAAAAAGTACATGAAGTAACGGAGACAGACTCTAATGACTCAAATGAAGAGAATTTCACTAGCAGGGACCACGCCACAACAATATGCCATTTAAAGGTTTAATGGAAATTCTGAGGTATTGGATGTTGAGGACAGGTGAATGGATGTAAAGGGGAGGGGTGAAGGTGGAAGGAGGATGTCGTCTGTTGGGCTGGTCTGGGAGGAGGTACTGAAGACCGGGTGGAGGGAGACTCAGTGTGGGGGTTCCGTCTCAGGCGTGTTTCCACCTGAGCTGATTACAGGCCCTCAGACTATAGAATGACACGTGGGAGAGGTATGCACTGGATTGAGTAAGAAGGGATGAGGGGAGGAGGGAAGAGAAGATGAAGGGATGTGGATAGGGATGAGCGGAGGGATGGATGGGGTAGGGACGAGGTAGGAAGGTGGATGGATGAAGGGAAGGGAAAGGAAGGGTGGGTCGAGAGATCTGAGACAAACAGGGCAGGATGGGTTGACCAGGTATAAGTAGGCCGTGCAGGTGATTAGAGGTGTGGTTGAGGCGTGGCCCTGCTCCCGAACCTAGGTTAACGAGTTAACTTCATTTGTCCTGTCTTGAGTTATACTCTACAGAAGATGCTGACAGTGAGGTCATATGGCTGACACCTAAAGTTAATGGAATGCCATTAAAAATGGAACTGGACACTGGATCAGCGCTGTCTGTCATATCCTTCAAAGACTACAAGGGAAAATTCCCTAAACTGAAACTGAAACTGAAACTTACATCTGTGAGACTGAAAAATGACTGATGGGTCAGAGCGACCAATCGGTCGTACTCGGGGTACAGGTCCAAGTTATTGTGCAGGGTGTGTGTGTGTGTGTGTGTTGGGGGGGGGGAGTGGTAGTCATGACTGGCTGTCGCAGGGGTTGCTGATACTGTTGAACAGTCCAATGGCCGCCGGCACAAAGGAACGTCTGAGACGCTCTGTCGTGCATCGTGGGAGGAGGAGCCTGTGGCTGAAGCTGCTGCTCATCAGCCTCAGTTCATCGTAGAGAGGGTGAGAGGGGTTCTCCAGGATGGCACTGATCTTTACCCTCATCCTCCGTTCTGCCACTACCTCCAGACAGTCCAGTTCGTGTCCAACAACAGAGCTGGCCTGTAGTCAGCTCAGCCAATCAGCAGCCATGTAACACTCAAATGTAGTAATCTCAGCCAATCAGAAGTCATGTAACACTAGGCTGTAGTCAGCTCAGCCAATCAGCAGTCATGTAACACTCAAATGTAGTCATCTCAGCCAATTAGAAGTCCTGTAACACTAGCCTGTAGTCAGCTCAGCCAATCAGCAGTCATGTAACACTAGCCTGTAGTCAGCTCAGCCAATCAGAAGAAATGTAATGATAGCCTGTAGTCAGCTCAGCCAATCAGCAGCCATGTAACACTCAAATGTTGTCAGCTCAGCCAAAAAGAAGTCATGTAACACCTGCCTATAGTCAGCTCAGCCAATCAGCAGGCATGTAACACTAGACTGTAGTCAGCTTAGCCAATCAGCGGCCATGTAAAACTCAAATGTAGTCAGCTCAGCCAATCAGAAGTCATGTAACACCTGCCTGTAGTCAGCTCAGCCAATCAGAAGTGATGTAACACTAGCCTGTAGTCAGCTCAGCCAATCAGCAGCGATGTAACAGTCAAATGTAGTCAGCTCAGCCAATCAGAAGTCATGTAACACCTGCCTGTAGTCATCTCAGCCAATCAGCAGCCATGTAACACTCAAATGTAGTAAACTCAGCCAATCAGAAGTCATGTAACACTAGGCTGTAGTCAGCTCAGCCAATCAGCAGTCAGGTAACACTAGCCTGTAGTCAGCTCAGCCAATCAGCAGTTATGTAACACTAGCCTGTAGTCAGCTAAGCCAATCAGCAGCCATGTAACACTCAAATGTAATCAGCTCAGCCATTCAGCAATCATGTAACACTAGCCTGTAGTCAGCTAAGCCAATCAGCAGCCATGTAACACTCAAATGTAGTCAGCTCAGCCAATCAGCAGTCATGTAACACTAAACTGTAGTCTGCTCAGCCAATCAGCAGCCATGTAACACTAGCCTGTAGTCAGCTCAGCCAATCAGAAGTCATGTAACACCTGTCTGTAGTCAGCTCATCCAATCAGCAGTCATGCAACACTAGACTGTAGTCAGCTCAGCCAATCAGCAGCCATGTAACACTCAAATGTAGTAAACTCAGCCTATGAGAAGTCATGTAACACTAGCCTGTAGTCAGCTCAGCCAATCAGCAGTCATGTAACACTCAAATGTAGTCATCTCAGCCTATGAGAAGTCATGTAACACTAGGCTGTAGTCAGTTCAGCCAATCAGCGGCCATGTAACTCTAAAATGTTGTCAGCTCAGCCAATAAGAAGTCATGTAACACTAGACTGTAGTCAGCTTAGCCAATCTGCGGCCATGTAACACTCAAATGTAGTCAGCTCAGCTAATCAGAAGTCATGTAACACCTGTCTGTAGTCAGCTCAGTCAATCAGCAGTCATATAACACTAGACTGTAAACAGCTTAGCCAATCAGCGGCCATGTAACACTCAAATGTAGTCAGCTCAGCCAATCAGCAGTCATGTAACACTACACTGTAGCCGGCTCAGCCAATCAGCAGCTATGCAACACTCAAATGGAGTCAGCTCAGCCAATCAGAAATCACGTAACACTAGCCTGTATTCAGCTCAGCCAATCAGCAGCCGTGTAACACTAGCCTGTAGTCAGCGCAGCCAATCAGCAGACATGGAACACTCAAATGAAGTGAACTCAGCCAATCAGAAGTCATGTAACACTAGCCTGTCATCAGCGCAGCCAATCAGCAGTAATGTAACACTAGACTGTAGTCAGCTCAGCCAATCAGCACCCATGTAACACTCAAATGTAGTGAACTCAGCCAATCAGAAGTCATGTAACACTAGCCTGTCATCAGTGCAGCTAATCAGCAGTCATGTAACACTAGAATGTAGTCAGCTCAGCCAATCAGAAATCATGTAACACTAGCCTGTAGTCAGCTCAGCCAATCAGCAGCCGTGTAACACTAGACTGTAGTCAGCTCAGCCAATCAGCAGCCATGTAACACTAGACTGTAGTCAGCTCAGCCAATCAGCAGACATGTAACACTCAAATCTAGTGAACTCAGCCAATCAGAAGTCATGTAACACTAGCCTGTCATCAGCGCAGCCAATCAGCAGTCATGTAAAGTTACACTGTAGTCAGCTCAGCCAATCAGCAGTCATGTAACACTCAAATGTTGTCATCTCAGCCAATCAGAAGTCATGTAACACCTGCCTATAGTCAGTTCAGTCAATCAGGAGTCATGTAAAACTGAACTGCAGTCAGCTCAGCCAATCAGCAGCCATGTAACACTCAAATGTAGTCAGTTTAGCCAATCAGAAATCATGTAACACTAGCCTGTAGTCAGCTCAGCCAATCAGCAGCCGTGTAACACTAGATTGTAGTCAGCTCAGCCAATCAGCAGTCATGTAACACTAGCCTGTAGTCAGCGCAGCCAATCAGCAGCCATGTAACACTCAAATGTAGTCAGCTCAGCCAATCAGAAATCATGTAACACTAGCCTGTAGTCAGCTCAGCCAATAAGCCGTGTAACACTAGACTGTAGTCAGCTCAGCCAATCAGCAGCCATGTAACACCCAAATGTAGTCAGCTCAGCCAATCAGCAGTCATGTAACACTAGACTGTAGTCAGTTCAGCCAATCAGCAGCCATGTAACACTCAAATGTAGTCAGCTCAGCCAATCAGAAATCATGTAATACTAGCCTGTAGTGAGCTAAGCCAATCAGCAGACGTGTAACACTAGAATGTAGTCAGCTCAGCCAATCAGCAGCCATGTAACAGTCAAATGTAGTCAGCTCAGCCAATCAGAAGTCATGTAACACCCGCCTATAGTCAGTTCAGTCAATCAGCAGTCATGTAAAACTACACTGTAGTCAGCTCAGCCAATCAGCAGCCATGTAGCACTCAAATGTAGTCAGCTCAGCCAATCAGCAGTCATGTAACACTAGCCTGTCATCAGCACAGCCAATCAGCAGTAATGTAACACTCGCCTGTCCTCAGCTCAACCAATCAGAAGTCATATAACACTAGCCTGTAGTGAGTTCAACCAATCAGCAGCCATGTTACACTAGCCTGTAGTCAGCTCAGCCAATCATAAGTCATGTAACACTAGACTGTAGTCAGCTCAGCCAATCAGCAGCCATGTAACACTCGCCTGTAGTCAGCTCAGCTAGTCAGCAGCTGTGTAACACTAGCCTGTAGTCAGCTCAGCCAATCAGCAGTCATGTAACACTCAAATTTAGTGAGCTCAGCCAATCAGAAGTCATGTAACACTCAAATGTAGTCAGCTCAGCCAATCAGCAGTCATGTAACACCTGCCTGTAGTCAGCTCAGCCAATCAGCAGACATGTAACACTAGACTGTAGTCAGCTCAGCTAATCAGCAGCCATGTAACACTCAAATGTAGTCAGCTCAGCCAATCAGAAATCATGTAACACTAGCCTGTAGTCCGCTCAGCCAATCAGCAGCTGTGTATCACTAGCCTGTAGTCAGCTCAGCCAATCAGCAGTCATGTTACACTAGACTGTAGTCTGCTCAGCCAATCAGCAGCCATGTAACACTGAAATGTTATCAGCTCAGCCAATAAAACAATAGAAGAGTGTAGCGATACCAGGGAGACATTTGCAGAAAGCCCACAACCTTTCTGTTGCTTTCTTGAATCAACACCAAATGGCCTATCACAACAAGTGGCCATAAAGATGTCGAATTGACACAGTCCATGGCTCAAGGAGTTGAGTCTATGCCAGCCAGAGATGTCTCCACAGGACAGCTCAGGAAATTAACGACAGGATACCAACCCGGCGAAGAGGTTTGAAACGCCATCACACATTCCACAATTAACAACCTTTATCTTTCAGCCATCAGGAGGAGAAGGACTCAAGAACTCAGGAATACTAGTGAACTATACAATCACACATCCATACTTCTCACACATCTGAATATAGGGAATCCCCCTCCTTTCTTCATTTGGAGTACCAGACTGTTCTGATTAATCAAAAGGGACAGTCACCATTGGGTAAGAACGGGAATACACACCGTGTCAATACGAAGGAACAAAGACTGCTGTTGACACTTTCCAGAGTCTCATCACTGCCCCCTCTCTAAATCAGGACAGTCATAAATCTCTTCCCTTTTCACATTCCTTTAAAACCTACTTTCAACTATATTTTCCCAATGTCTTTAATGGATCTATTTTGTAGTTTGAAGTATACTAGATGTGTTAACTATAGGCCCATATATATGTTGAAGATGTTCAATAGCTAAAGTTACATGCATAGACCATGATGTGTTAAATGATTGAAGTGTATCAGATATTCGTCCAGAGACACTCTCCTATTTTCATGGTCCTACACTGCCACCTTGTGGTCATTTATAGCAACGACATGTCAGTATAAAATGTCAGTGCGTCCAAATGTCTTAAATGATTAAATTATTTTTCTCATATTGATCACGCAGTTAGAGACACAAGTCACATATATGAGTTAACTTGATGAAGACTTTATAGCCACAGATTGTACCAGGAAGGTTTATTTGATGTCCTTATATTGATGTGCTAGCTATATAAGTTTGAATGTAAGTTGACAGGTTTTTATTATTTCGATCAACTGACAACAGTAATTGGAGGAGATGTAAAATACCGACATATTATTTTAAAAAGGAATTTTTATTAAGATCACTTAGTAATAGATCCCAAAATAAAATAGACTAGAGGAATGATTCCTCTTGCATTCCTTTCCCCCCTCCCTCTCGGTTCGGGGTGAAATCTTCTCAAACAAAGAAATTAATTAGTAAACAGAAAAAGAGCGCGAAGTGTGATTTGCATGGCAAACCACGCCTGAGAATTCAAAGAGCTATAAAATGTTCTTATCTGGGTTTTCAGAGAGTTCAACATTCCGCCCTCGCCAAGAAACCTGCTGAAGCCAAGACCAACAATTTAGCTACAATTCGACCTTAGCTGAAACTTAGAGTTTGAACCTGGAGTTAGAGACGTCTTCTCCAGATGAACTTAAGAATCGTGTACATGAAGTCTGAACCTCGCGTCTAATAGTTAAGAAGTTATCAACGCTCGGCCAAGCGAAGATCATTTAGTTTTATAACAGTTAGCAGAGCTAGAAACGTCAACTCTTCCAAGACCAGCAGTCAAACCCTGGTTCAACATCACCGCAGTGTTCCACATCCAGAGAGGCCTGTTGTCTACAGCTGTGAAAAGCCGGTAGCGCTGCTTGCCTCGACGTGACGATAACACATCAGAGACCAGCTGTTCCAGCGTCTGCCGTTGCCAGGTAACCGGCCAAGCCGAGCCCGTCTCTCCGAGCTCAGCGGGACCAGACAACCCGACCGGCAGGACTTCTCAACTGAACAAAGTAGGCTCTGATTATCCACGTCTTTACTGCTGAGAGTTGATGCAAAAGTTTAGATTCAAATTACTTAAATAGATCAGGAAAAGTTAGGCTTTTATAGTCTAGTTGCCCCGTAGCTTTCCACCTCGTTTCTCTGGTTGATTGATCCATACATACCTCCATTTACTGCTGCCAATTCTTATTCCCATATTTCATTATCATTTCCCTTTCATTCTTAATTTGTTTCATTGCATTTCATGTCTATTTTTAGTCTATAGTTTCCGTGCTTCATTCTGGTGATCAATATACGTGCCTTATATTGCTTATCTCATTGAATTTGTTATGCTTGTATAGTTAAATAAATATTCCCATTTATTACAGAGAAGTTGTTATGTGTTTCCTTACTTGCAGAGTAAAGTAATCCCTGTATTGAAAAGATTTCACGATCTTTAGACTGATGACTGATTAGTATAAGTAAAGGTCCTTCATCTACGAAGGTGGTGCCCCTTACGAGTGTAAATTGATATCTTTATCAAAGTTTCATATTTTCATACCTTTACTAAATTCTAGATTTGATAATTTCGACTCTACACGCTACACATTTTTCTGCCCCACGATACGTATTGTCACATTTTTCGTCCCATTCCTATTGATCAATGAACATGAGGATCAGAGATAGGCCAGATAGACCGGGAGGAGGTGGGAGGATGAAATGGGAGGAGACGCGAGGAGATAGGAGGAGGTGGGAGAAGGTCAGAGGAGCTGGGGTGACTGAGGAGAGGAAGGAGTGGAAGAGGTGAGAGGAGACTGGGAAGATGGAGGGATAGAGGAGGTGGGAGGAGGTTGGAGGAAGTGAGAAGAGCCTGGGGGACTGGGAGGAGGCCAGGATGGAGGAGACAGGAGGAGGTGGGAGGAGGAATGAAGAGGAGGGAGGAGAAGGGAGGAGGAGATAGTAGATGGTGGGAGGAGGAGAGAGGAGGTTGGAGGAGCCTGGGAGAAAGGAAAAGAGACAGGAGGAGGTGGGAGGAGGCAGGGATGGAGGAGACAAGAGGAGGTGGGAGGAGGAACGAGGAGCAGGGAGGAGGCGAGGATGGAGGAGACGGGAAGAGGTAGGAGGAGGAATGAGGACGAGGGAGGAGGCGAGGGTGGAGGAGACAGAAGATGGTGGGAGGAGGAATGAGGAGGAGACAGGAGATGGTTGGAGGAGGAGAGAAGAGGTTGGAGGAGACTGGGAGGAGGTGGGAGGAGGAACGAGGAGCAGGGAGGAGGCGAGGATGGAGGAGACAGGAAGAGGTAGGAGGAGGAATGAGGACGAGGGAGGAGGCATGGATGGAGGAGAAAGAGGAGGTAGGAGGAGGAATGAGGAGGAGGGAGGAGGCATGGATGGAGGAGAAAGAGGAGGTGGGAGGAGGAATGAGGAGGAGGGAGGAGGCGAGGGTGGAGGAGACAGAAGATGGTGGGAGGAGGAATGAAGAGGAGACAGGAGATGGTTGGAGGAGGAGAGAAGAGGTTGGAGGAGACTGGGAGGAGGTGGGAGGAGGAACGAGGAGCAGGGAGGAGGCGAGGGTGGAGGAGACAGGAAGAGGTAGGAGGAGGAATGAGGACGAGGGAGGAGGCGAGGATGGAGGAGAAAGAGGAGGTAGGAGGAGGAATGAGGAGGAGGGAGGAGGCGAGGGTGGAGGAGACAGAAGATGGTGGGAGGAGGAATGAGGAGGAGACAGGAGATGGTTGGAGGAGGAGAGAAGAGGTTGGAGGAGACTGGGAGGAGGTGGGAGGAGGAACGAGGAGCAGGGAGGAGGCGAGGGTGGAGGAGACAGGAAGAGGTAGGAGGAGGAATGAGGACGAGGGAGGAGGCGAGGATGGAGGAGAAAGAGGAGGTAGGAGGAGGAATGAGGAGGAGGGAGGAGGCGAGGGTGGAGGAGACAGAAGATGGTGGGAGGAGGAATGAGGAGGAGACAGGAGATGGTTGGAGGAGGAGAGAAGAGGTTGGAGGAGACTGGGAGGAGGTGGGAGGAGGAACGAGGAGCAGGGAGGAGGCGAGGATGGAGGAGACAGGAAGAGGTAGGAGGAGGAATGAGGACGAGGGAGGAGGCATGGATGGAGGAGAAAGAGGAGGTAGGAGGAGGAATGAGGAGGAGGGAGGAGGCGAGGGTGGAGGAGGCAGAAGATGGTGGGAGGAGGAATGAGGAGGAGACAGGAGATGGTTGGAGGAGGAGAGAAGAGGTTGGAGGAGACTGGGAGGAGGTGGGAGGAGGAACGAGGAGCAGGGAGGAGGCGAGGATGGAGGAGACAGGAAGAGGTAGGAGGAGGAATGAGGACGAGGGAGGAGGCATGGATGGAGGAGAAAGAGGAGGTGGGAGGAGGAATGAGGAGGAGGGAGGAGGCGAGGGTGGAGGAGACAGAAGATGGTGGGAGGAGGAATGAGGAGGAGACAGGAGATGGTTGGAGGAGGAGAGAAGAGGTTGGAGGAGACTGGGAGGAGGTGGGAGGAGGAACGAGGAGCAGGGAGGAGGCGAGGATGGAGGAGACAGGAAGAGGTAGGAGGAGGAATGAGGATGAGGGAGGAGGCATGGATGGAGGAGAAAGAGGAGGTGGGAGGAGGAATGAGGAGGCGAGGGTGGAGGAGACAGAAGATGGTGGGAGGAGGAATGAGGAGGAGACAGGAGATGGTTGGAGGAGGAGAGAAGAGGTTGGAGGAGACTGGGAGGAGGTGGGAGGAGGAACGAGGAGCAGGGAGGAGGCGAGGGTGGAGGAGACAGGAAGAGGTAGGAGGAGGAATGAAGAGGAGGGAGGAGAAGGGAGGAGGAGAAAGAGGAGGTGGGAGGAGGAATGAGGAGGAGGGAGGAGGTGAGGGTGGAGGAGACAGGGAGGAGGTGTGAGGAGCAGCAGGGTGTGTAAATTATAAATCACAGCAAACCCCTCTCCTCTCACATCCAATCAGGTTTCAGCCTAGACTCGCGGCCTAGTTTATAGCAGCAGCAGGGGAAGTGACATCACTTGCGGAGGAGGAGTTTACCCAGAGGACGGCGGTGGAGTCGGAGGAGCTGCTGAGGATGCGGCTGTCGTGGAAGCAGAGGTGTGCGGCGGTGAGGCCGGCGCTGTGAGCTCTCAGCACCTTCACTGGGACCTGCAGAGGCAAAACAGGCACAAACAAACACAGAGGATCCGCATCTGTGACCCGCCGTGTGAAACAACGTCAACTTAACATCGCTGCTGACAGGAGCGATGCTTTTACTTCACTTTCCTTGTTGTGGCACTTTCGGTTTTCACGGCACCCTGTTCATGCTTGAGGAATGTTCTTATTTTACTGTTGCAAGTCACTCTGGAAAGGAGCGTCTGCTAAATGCCTGAAGTGTAAACTGATTTGCAAATATGTAAAAACATTTGTGAACAAAAGCTTTTCAATTTTCATTTGTACATAAACAATAACATTTTTAAAAGTACAGTATATTTCAATATTTTCACACAAACATGTCCATTTGCATAGCTTAATTGTATTCACAGCCTATTTGTGTGGATTATTTTGAGATTGTTCTAGCCTGTAAATCACCAAGGAATCCACAAATGCTAGATGCGATAAGCTGATGTATTAATGAAAAGTGAAAAGCATTTATCGACAAATAAATATTACAAACCAGTTTACACTGCTTCAAATGGTGGGTTACAGACACTAATCACTCTGCACTTATATGTGTGTGTGTGTGTGTGTGTGTGTTGTCTGATAGATATTTCTTCATCATGTGACATTTGTTTTTGCCTCCTTATGATGTTTGATATTGTGCAGCTTCTCCATAAGCACTGCATCAGAAACTGTCCGGTTGTAATGTTTAATTAATTGTGTTGATTCATACTTTACTTTGTTAATTAATTTTGTTGTTGTTGTTGTTTCGATTAACAGAACCTGGTTTGGGAAAGGTCATACTAGTACGTTTTAAATGAGCTAAGCTACCTTTTGCTTTTTATTTTTACTCCAGTACTGAAGTGAAATGTCAGCAAAGTAACAGCACTTCTGTGTGAATGTTTGGTAGTCTTTTCTCCCCTGCATGTTTAGATTGGGCGCCACAGACAGACATTTAGCGGTGTTTAACGACCTGGTTCTGCTGGTTATTTCCACGTTTGAATCTTTCTGCCAGACAGAGTTGGAGGAGTTCCGCTTCTCCGCTAGCTAACTGCTAATGTTACTTTTACCTGAGACTCACGCTCCCATACTCCTTCCTCCTCCTTTTGGTCCTGCTCCTCCTCTTTCTTCTTCTCCTCCTCCTCTTCCTCCTCCTCCCCTCCCTCTGTGGGATCATCCAGTGATAAAGGGTCTCTTCTTTTGTTTTTTAAAGCCATTTTTCCAGACTTGTAGAAAGTTCGTGTTGAAGAAGCTAGCTTAGCTTAGCTCTCTGCTGTTAGCAGCCGATGCTGACAGTTACCATAGCAACAGTCTGAAAGGTGTGTGATGCTGCGTTCAGGTGCTGTGGGAAATAACCAAAAATATAACACATAACATAACACATGATAACTCCAATTATTTTCGACATTGACCATTTAAATTCTAGTTTACATGCACATGATTGTATATATAACCTTTATTTAAGCAGTCGTCACGTTGAGATTTTCATCTCTTTTTCAAGTGGGCCCTGGTCAAGAAAAGTGGCATACAGAGAGCTTCATATAACACAATACAACATTACATAAAAAATAGTCAAGAAAAAAAACACAATGGTAAAAACACATGAGAAAATAAAGATGCAATAATAAGCTTCAGATAAAAGAGTTTAGTTTCAGATCTTTTTGTAACAGATTCCAAGAAAATGGAGCAGCATAGCTGAAGGCATGTTTTCCAAATTCAGTTCTTATATTGGGAACATGATATGAAATATAGTTTTGTGGTCTCAGATTGTAATGTCCTCCTCTTGGTTGCTTATGTAAGATGGCAGCTGCCTCAGAATGACTTTGTCTACAAACAGATACCAGAGTAATTGTCTTCTAATACGAAGGCAAAGTTTCAGATCCTCTCTCTCTCTCTCTCCCTCTCTCTCCCTCTCCCTCTCCCTCTCTCTCTCTCTCTCTCTCTCTCTCTCTCTCTCTCTCTCTCTCTCGTTGAAGCTGTTACTTTCACTTTCACTTTTCGGCATGACGCAGATTATTTGACGACAAAAGGTATTGTAAGCAACATTTTATGTGACAGTTTACACTGTATTATACTTTAAAGACTCCGCATATCCTTTATCATACTATTACCGCATGCGATTAGCTTATTTAGCCTGTAAAAAGAGGAAAGTGCGTCTGTCTGAAAAGCCGCAGTTTAGGTTCAAAACACAATTCAACACTTCCAACGGTTTCCCAACATATCAGTGTTTGAGTGTTAATGAAGTCATCTAATAAGAGCAGAGGCAGTAATTTGACGTGTTGCTTTCTGAACGTGTTTAATCAGGACACAGCCTGCAGGTTTGAGGTTTGTACACTCAGTGTATATGTGACATGTTACTGACAGAGTGATCACAGCCCTTTAAGTAATATATCCTGTAAAGGAAACTTTATTCTAATGAATCAGTCCATCTAACAGCATGTTGGGTGTGTTTGTGTAAAGGTGTTCGCTCCACTATGAGTCTGTCTGAGGAGAGAGAGGAGGGGCTCCCTCCCTCTAAAACCACTCTGTCTGGGGAACATGACAGCCAGACCAAAGCTAAGAGGTAAGATGAGGATCTCTAACTGTCCATGACTGTTCTCCATCTCAGAGCTCAGCAGTGAAATCATTAACCCATCATTATTCAGAGTAAAAGCTCTTTTTTCTGTTGTGTTGAAGCCCAGTCCAGCAGGAGAGACCAGACTCCCCTGTACCCAGCTGTGTGTCCATGAAGAGTGACCGGTCCAAGGGTTTTGATATTAATTTTAAAGAACAACATTTATCTCACGAAAAGTAAGTTGTCATTAGCATTAAAACATGTAACATTATATACTTATTTTTAACAATTACTGTATTTATCCAGAAGGGTTTTACTTTACATACATGCTCTTTTGCAGCATTGCTCTGCTTCACATGCATACAGTTACAGATATTCATGCCAGAGCTGCTCAGTACAACCACAGTCTTCTGCTGTTGGTCACTGAGCAGCTCTACCAGAACAATCTGGGGGTTGAGTTCATTGCTCAAGGTCTAATTGGTGGTAGTTGCACAGGGTGGAGAAAGAGTTACATATTTACTCTGATTTTCAAAGTCAGTACTGGGATTCAAACTGGCAACCTGCTGGTCAAAACTCTGCTTCTCTAACATTTTTACTGCCACCACCCTGTTTTATCAACCCTGAGCAGGATCCAGCAGGAGAGAGCAGACTCCCCTGTACCCAGCTGTGTGTCCATGAAGAGTGACTGGTCTATGCATCTTCCTATTGAGTTCAAAGATGGACAGCACTCTACTGAGCAAAGGTAAGAATTGAAAACATATGAGTTATTATTTGATTCTACTGAACAGAGGAAAGAAGTCATGATACTCTGTTGATTTAGTTTCAGAGCTGCGTTTACAGTGGAGTTCACATTGTGTTTCTACTGTTATCCATCATGACAGAATACAGTCACCTTTAACCACGTGTGTGTGTGTGTGTGTGTGTGTGTGTGTGTGTGTGTATGTGTGTGTGTGACATTATCTGCCCTAATACATCATGTTTTATCCAGAGTCCACCAGGAGAGGTCAGAGGTTCCCAGTGGTCAGTCTGTCCAGGAGCATCAAACAGACCTGAACTCCATATTTATGGTGTGTAAATGTACAACAACACATTTTATCTCAGCTACAAATGAAATGCAAAACAACCACTCTGGTCATAATAGTCTTCATGCTTTCAGTGTACGCCAGATAGATCTGATGTTTAATTCAAATATTCTGTTCCAGCTGCTTGAGGAGAAGATTGTCACTTTTGTGAAGAACGAGCTGAAAAGGTTCCAGAGGGTCCTGAGTCCAGATTACCCAGAATGCTTAGAGAGGCAGAGGGAGGATGAGGAGGATGTGGACGGTGAGGATGAAGAGCAGAGGAGGAGCAGCAGAGAGGCTTTTCTGCAGATCACACTGCACTTCCTGAGGAGAATGAAGCAGGAGGAGCTGGCTGACTCTCTGCAGAGCAGTAAGAGGCTTTTAACAGGTTTAACATGATGGAGAGGGGAAATAGTGGGAAAATGGGAGATGTTTACATTCACTACTTTGCTGTAAATATAAACATTTCTCAAACAAGTTCCATTCAGTTCCAGATTGGAAGGTAAAAGAGCACAATCCCCATGAATCATCTGCTAAAATTGTGATTTGTTCATGTGGGTTAAAATGCTGAACACAGTATTGTTCATATAAAAAAACACCACCACAGTTGCCTTTCACATTCGGCTGCACACACAGTCAGGACCTGTTTGTCCACCAGTGATGAGGAGCAGAATAGATGCTATGGTGTTGAGATAAGAATGCATTCACCGAGAAATTCTGTCTTTTCTCAAACTGTGATGGTAGGGTGAATATTTATATTTTCTCTGAAACTTCAAGAACTGGACTCTAATGTCATCCATAAATGAACCATATATCCCAAACTGTGTTGAAGTATTCTGGTGGACAGTCCATCCTATACCCTAAAATCACACTGAGTCCCATTAAGGGAGCTGGTCTCAGCTTTGTTAGCCAGAAAAACAAATTTAAAAAAATGTGAAAAAGGAAAACATTGTTCAGAACCACTAAATACAATCTAAATATGACATCTGAGATGATAAGAAATGGTAAGCAAATTTAGGCTACTTTGGCAATAGAGCCCAATCAAAGCAAAGGGGGAGAATACTTAAACAATTACTTATGTTCTGCTTTTATTTGTAATTAATTTAGATAAATATGTTTATATTTTTTCTTCACTTTGAAATTATAGAGTACTTTGTGTTTATCAATGACAAAAAAACGAAATTAAGTCCATTTTGATCCCATGTTTTAACACAATAAAATGTGAAAATGTCCAAGGGGGGTGAATACTTTTTATAGACACTGTATATTTGCCGTAACATTCACTCATTGATGTTATTTGTTCATTCAGGAACTCTTGCTGCATTGTGCCAACGTGAATTCAAATCTAATCTGAAGGAGAAGTTTCAGTGTTTGTTTGAGGGGATTGCTAAAGCAGGAAACCCAACACTTCTGAATCAGATCTACACAGAGATCTACATCACAGAGGGAGGGAGTGGAGAGGTCAATGATGAACATGAGGTCAGACAGATTGAAACAGCATCCAGGAAACCAGCAAGACCAGAAACACCAATCAAATGTGAAGACATCTTTAAACCCTTACCTGGAAGAGACAAACCAACCAGAACATTGATGACAAAGGGAGTGGCTGGCATTGGGAAAACAGTCTTAACACAGAAGTTCACTCTGGACTGGGCTGAAGACAAAGCCAACCAGGATATACAGTTCACATTTCCATTCACTTTCCGAGAGCTGAATCTGCTGAAAGGGAAAAAGTACAGCTTGGTGGAACTTCTTCATCACTTCTTTATTGAGACCAAAGAAGCAGGAATCTGCAGGTTTGACAAGTTCCAGGTTGTGTTCATCTTTGACGGTCTGGATGAGTGTCGACTTCCTCTAGACTTCCAGAACAACGAGATCCTGACTGATGTTACAGAGTCAACCTCAGTGGACGTGCTGCTGACAAACCTCATCAAAGGGAAACTGCTTCCCTCCGCTCGCCTCTGGATAACCACACGACCTGCAGCAGCCAATCAGATCCCTCCTGAGTGTGTTGACATGGTGACAGAGGTGAGAGGCTTCACTGACCCACAGAAGGAGGAGTACTTCAGGAAGAGATTCAGAGATGAGGAGCAGGCCAGCAGAATCATCTCCCACATCAAGACTTCACGAAGCCTCCACATCATGTGCCACATCCCAGTCTTCTGCTGGATCACTGCTACAGTTCTGGATCATGTGTTGAGAACAGATGAAAGAGGAGACCTGCCCAAGACCCTGACTGAGATGTATATCCACTTCCTGGTGGTTCAGTCCAAAGTGGGGAACGTGAAGTATCATGGGAGAGCTGAGACAGATCCAGTCTGGAATACAGAGAGCAGAAAGATGATTCTCTCTCTGGGAAAACTGGCTTTTGAGCAGCTGGAGAAAGGCAACCTGATCTTCTATGAAGCCGACCTGACAGAGTGTGGCATTGACATCAGAGCAGCCTCAGTGTACTCAGGAGTGTTCACACAGATCTTTAAAGAGGAGCGTGGGCTGAACCAGGACAAGGTGTTCTGCTTTGTCCATCTGAGCATTCAGGAGTTTCTGGCTGCTGTTTATGTCTTTCTGTCATTCATCAACACTGGTGTCAATCTACTGTCAGAAATTCAATCAACATCCTGGTGGTCTACACTATTCAGAGACAAATCTAACATCAAACACCTCCACGAGAGTGCTGTGGACAAGGCCTTACAGAGTCCAAATGGACACCTGGACTTGTTCCTCCGCTTCCTCCTGGGCCTTTCACTGCAGACCAATCAGACTCTCCTACGAGGCCTGCTGACACAGACAGGAAGTGGCTCACAGACCAATCAGGAAACAGTCAAGTTCATCAAGGAGAAAATCAGGGAGAATCCCTCTCCAGAGAGAAGCATCAATCTGTTCCACTGTCTGAATGAGCTGAATGACCGTTCTCTAGTGGAGGAGATCCAACAGTACCTGAGATCAGGAAGTCTCTCCACAGACAGACTCTCCCCTGCTCAGTGGTCGGCTCTGGGCTTCATCTTACTGTCATCAGAAGAAGAGCTGGACGTGTTTGACCTGAAGAAATACTCTGCTTCAGAGGAGGCTCTTCTGAGGCTGCTGCCAGTGGTCAAAGCCTCCAATATAGCTCTGTAGGTGCATACATAACTGGATAGATTCAATATATTAAATGCTATATTCATACAGAATGAATGAATTAAAAATTAAAAAATATATATATATATATTTTCAAAGTTATTGTTTGTCCTCATCACTAATTCCTCTTCAGGCTGAGTGTGTGTAAGCTGTCAGAGAGAAGCTGTGAAGCTCTGGCCTCAGTTCTCAGCTCCCAGTCCTCTAGTCTGAGAGAGCTGGACCTGAGTAACAACGACCTGCAGGATTCAGGAGTGAAGCTGCTCTCTGCTGGACTGGAGAGTCCACACTGTAGACTGGAAACTCTCAGGTCAGTATTCCTCAACCTGTTCAACAGACGACCATTTAAATTCTGCTTTACATACAAGTTACTATCAGCACTCTGAACTCTGTATGATAAAATGTATTGTGTTGTATTCCTCTTCTTTTCTACTCTGTTCCTTTAATTGTTTTAAAGGGCTGGACAGGGTTAGAGCATCACATGTTTGATCTCTGAAACACCAAATGTTTTCTGTCCAAGTGTACTTGAGTAAGACACTGAACCCCTTCCTGCTCACTGACAGTGACTCTGGAAAACTAATGAAAAAAAAAAAAAAATGTCTATCTATTTTCTCAGGTTGAATCAAAACAAGCTCACAGAGAAATGCTGTAAGAAGTTGTCATCAGTTCTCAGCTCCCAGTCCTCTAGTCTGAGAGAGCTGGACCTGAGTAACAACGACCTGCAGGATTCAGGAGTGAAGCTGCTCTCTGCTGGACTGGAGAGTCCACACTGTAGACTGGAAACTCTCAGGTCAGTATTCCTGAACATGTAAAGGGTGATGCTGCAAGTTTAACACTGGGATTCAAGAGCCATTTTACTGTAGTAATGTTCAATTTATTTGGAAAAGAAATCTTGAAAATGTTTAATATCAGTATTCTCATCCAGCTTTTCATACATAGCCATAATAGCAGTGTCTAAAAAACACATATATCAATCATATTAATAAGAGAGTAACATTTTCATATCTGTACATCTCCATTGAGGCTGAGTGTGTGTCAGCTGTCAGAGAGAAGCTGTGGAGCTCTGGCCTCAGTTCTCAGCTCCCAGTCCTCTAGTCTGAGAGAGCTGGACCTGAGTAACAACGACCTGCAGGATTCAGGAGTGAAGCTGCTCTCTGCTGGACTGGAGAGTCCACACTGTAGACTGGAAACTCTCAGGTAAGAACAAGTTGTGGTGCTTTTGTGTAACAATAGGTTGTAACTATAATATTGTATGCTGTTTTTTGATGTGTTTATAATTTTTCTGCATTTGTCAGACAAATCTTTTTGTTTGGCATAAACTCTGCATGATAAAAATGTATTGTATTGTATTCTTAATTTCTACGTTTCTTTAATTATATTAAAGGGCTGGGCAGAGTTAGAGCATTGTATGTTTGACCTCTGAAACATCCAGTGTTCTCTGCCCAAGTGTACTTGAATAAGAGACAGAACCCCTTCCTGCTCACTGTCAGTGAGTCACTCTGGAAAGCTAATAATTAAGCAGTATCACACGAGAGGGAGTGCTGTTGTACTGCGGCCTCGTGCCTACGACCGAATCACAGCTGTGCTGATATACAGTACAACAGCACGACCTCGAGTGTGATATTGCTTTCATACAACAGTTGTATAAACAAAGCTATTCATCAAGTAATGGTAATTTGAGAAAACAGATGATTTTTGTCTGTTATTTGTCTCCGCCAACAAAAACAGTTCCCTCAGGATTCCACTACCAAGTGTTGCCAAGCAACAGGTAAACTGTTTCCCGACTGTAGCTAGCTAGCTACTTTGAGGTTAGCACAGACGATTTCAGTTTACTTTCTTCCCAATCTTCCGCCTCGGCCGACCGTTCGTAATTAATCTCACATGTATCCATATTTGCGTTGTCGCTACTAGGTGCGAATCAAGTTAGAGTTTTGTGTGGACGTGTACTGGGAATATCTGGTAAGCATTTGTTTGTTGCACAACACTGTATTGTCTGCTAGAAGTGCTAACCAACTGGTTAGCTAGTCAGCTACTCGGCTAACGTCTGATGACGTTGTCATGATCTGCTTTTTATTTATGCTCACAAGAAGCTCCAGGCAGAGCTTTCTCCACACAGAAAACGCTATGTGTGAACGCAGCCTAATCAAAGTTACAATAGAACACCTGTGAAGCGGAGTGATACATACAGTACAGCGTCCCAGTGCTGTTATACTGAATATCAGCACTCATGGAATGCCTCTTGTCCAATCAAATTGCTCGACCGGAACTAACTGTTGTATAATGCTTAAATATAAAGGAAAAAATATCTATTTTGTCAGGCTGAATCAAAACAAGCTCACAGAGAAATGCTGTAAGAAGTTGTCATCAGTTCTCAGCTCCCAGTCCTCTAGTCTGAGAGAGCTGGACCTGAGTAACAACGACCTGCAGGATTCAGGAGTGAAGCTGCTCTCTGCTGGACTGGAGAGTCCACACTGTAGACTGGAAACTCTCAGGTAAGATCAGGTTATGATGCTTTTGTCTAACAATAGGTTGTAACTATAATATTGCATGCTACTTTTTGATGGATTTGTATTTTCTTTTTTTTTTGTGGTCATTTTTTTTGCATTTGTCAAACAGAATCATTTTGTATGGTATAAACTTTGTATGATAAAAATGTTGTTGTATTCCTCTTCTCCTTTAATTCTATTTTCACGAGGCAGGACAACACTCAAATGAGTGACAGGACAACAGAGCAGAGTAGCAGGGATTTTAATGGAAGTTTTGAAAAGGGGAGGAGTTGGGTGAGGAGGGTCGGAAGACTCTGGATATTTGGCTCGGAGTCTGACGAGGACACAGGGAGATTTACAACCATCCTGAGAATAGAGATAGAAGAGGTCGGGAGGGGAGGAGGAGGAGGAGGAGGGGTGCAAAGCAATTGCTGTCGAACAAGGCATGTTGGTTAGGAGAGCTTTTACACTGTGGGTAGATGATCAAGGTAATTGAGAACAGGTGAGCTGGCGAGAGAGAGAGAGAGAGAGAGAGAAAAATGTTTCTCTCTCTCTATGAAACTTTCCCTTAATTTATGTCTTTAATCGTTTTTCCCTTCGCCAGTAATATTGATCATAGTTTCTGACACAGAATCAGAGAGAGAGAATATTAGCAGCCTGTTCCAAATCAATAAGTAGTAGATGTTCTCTCTAGTAGAATAATCAAAGCAAATATCACTAAATTCTGCTTTCACTGACTTTTATCAGCTTAAATGACAGGCAGTGTGTCATGTTGTACACGCCTGAACTTCAGCTAATGAACTAGCTCCATAAAGGGCTGGACAGGGTTAGAGCATCACATGTTTGATCTCTGAAACACCAAATGTTCCCTGCACAAGTGTACTTGAATAAGACACTGAACCCCTTCCTGCTCACTGTCAGTGAGTCCCTCTGGAAAGCTAATCATCTATAATATATCTAAAAAATGTCTATCTATTTTGTCAGGTTGAATCAAAACAAGCTCACAGAGAAATGCTGTAAGAAGTTGTCATCAGTTCTCAGCTCCCAGTCCTCTAGTCTGAGAGAGCTGGACCTGAGTAACAACGACCTGCAGGATTCAGGAGTGAAGCTGCTCTCTGCTGGACTGGAGAGTCCACACTGTAGACTGGAAACTCTCAGGTCAGTATTCCTCAACCTGTTCAACAGACGACCATTTAAATCCTGCTTTACATACATGCGAATAAACTCCTAACCTGTAGAGGATTTTCTGTTTATGCAATTTTAAAACCATTTGTAATACCAACATTTAGCACTTCCTAGCCTCTATGAATTATTTTCCATGAGGACATTTCATTCTTTCCTCTCCTTGCTGCCTCAGTTGTTGAAACCAAAAATACCAGAAAGGACTTCTGATATTCTGTCACAAAGTGAGTGGAGAACTCTCAAACTGGAGCAAATGAAACCACAAAGCTGATCATCTAGTCAACTGTTTGTATTTGAGGCAGTTACAGTTTTGCTAGCATTTGACTTAATTATCACAACTAATTTCACAATAGTATACTAATAAAATCTAACATGTTGCTTCTTTTCTGTGTGTGTGTGTGTGTGTGTGTGTGTGTGTGTGTGCAGGCTGGCAGGCTGTCTGCTCACAGAGGAAGGCTGTGCTTCTCTGGCCTCAGTTCTGAGCTCCAACCCCTCCCATCTGAGAGAGCTGGACCTGAGCTACAATCATCCAGGAGACTCAGGAGTGAAGCTGCTCTCTGCTGGACTGGAGGATCCACACTGGAGACTGGACTCTCTCAGGTCTGGAGAGGCAACGTCTGCTAGAAGGCTGAGAGCTGGCACACATTTTCTCTGTCATGCTGAGAAGCTGAGGAATATTGTTTAATGTTTAATGATGGATATGAGTGATGCTGTATGGAAAATTATTCATCAGAAAGGTTATTTAATGCCCATGTTTCCATTATCAAAGAGAATATGCTGGTCTGACTTTGTTTCCCCCACAGTGTGGACCATGGTGGAGTCCAGAGGTTGAAACCAGGTGTGAGGAAGTGTAAGTGTGTATTTAGTTTGATTCATGAAAACAAAGCAGCAAACATTCAACTACTTACATGGAAAGTCCCTCTACACAGCAGCATGTGACATCTATTCATTCAAGTCCTACTGAGAATGAAGATGATGGCTGATATAATGTGTCATCATGAAACTGTTAAGAAATTAAAGGTCAAACTATTAATAAATCAACAAATAATAAACAGATCAAAATAGTTTCTGTATTGTGTCTTGTTCTCTCCATCAGATGCCTGTGAACTCACTCTGGACCCAAACACAGCACACAGAAACCTCTTCCTGTCTGAAGACAACAGAAAGGTGACAGAGGTGAGAGAGAAGCAGCCATATCCTGATCACCCAGAGAGATTTTACTACTGGTCTCAGCTGCTGTGTAGAAATGGTCTGACTGGTCGCTGTTACTGGGAGGTCGAGTGGGAAGGATTGGTTTCTATAGGAGTGACTTACAGAGGAATCAGTAGGAGAGGAGGAGGTGCTGACTGCAGGCTTGGAGAGAATGAAAAGTCCTGGAGTCTGTTCTGCTCTGATGATCGTTACTTTGCCTGTCACAATAACACAGTAGTATACACAGGAATCTCCTCCTCCTCCTCTAACAGAGTAGCAGTGTATCTGGACTGGTCTGCTGGCTCTCTGTCCTTCTACAGAGTTTCCTCTGACTCACTGATCCACATCCACACTTTCCACTCCACATTCACTGAACCACTCTACCCTGTGTTTGGGTTTAGGTTTGGGTCGACTGGTTCCTCAGTGTCTCTTGTCAGATAGAGGAGGGAGAGAGAAACACTCACACTGCTGACCAAACACAGCTGCTGACATGATAGTTCACTCTGTACAGGAACACACACACACACACACACACACAGCTATGCCTTAAAAATGAGAATATTAATGTTTGCATTCATATCACACATGTACAAGAAAACAGATATTCCAAATTTTATTTGGAAAATGAAATGAATGAGATATTTAACCAGACAGAATCAAGTTATTGTTGTTCACCTGAGAGTCTGTTGTTGATGATTGACAGGTTAAAATATCTTTCCTATGAACCTTTGTTTTATTTGGTATTTTATTAATGTCACACCAAGCTAAACATCTATCATGTTTCCAACAATTTAAGTTAAAATTAGCATTGATTGTATAAACAAGCACAGTTTCAAACATTTTATTTTATACTTTTTATTGTCAACATTTTTTTTACTTAATATGTGAGTATAATTTTGCTAAAATCAACCAATATCTTTTTCCATAGTTGTATAAATGAGGAGATGAGTGTGTGCATAAAAGTAGCGACAGTTGACATTAAACAAATCTTATCCATACGGGTTATTTCACTATTATTTAATACTAATAACTGTATATAATAATAACGGTATATGAGGAAATGTGAGATGAGTGTGTGCGTAAAAGCACGATGATTGAAATCTGTCATGTTTTAAATATCTTAGACTTTGTTGCTGTTTTGTGCTTTTGGTGAAGTGTGTGTCCATGTTATATCATCAAGTGCGTCTCCATTTTCTCCCTGAATATATTGTCATATTTCATGAATAAATACAGACACTGATTTGGTTGTTGTTTCTACTCCAAACACACAGTTTTGCAGCATGATGTATTTCCTTTGTACATCAGGTTGTTAGATTGCTGTGGATGCAGATCAGCTGTCAGGCTGCGGTCTGTTGGCTGAAGGCTTCAGAAGTCCAGATCTGAAACTGAGCTGACAGCAGCTGAGAATGATCCGACCTCTGCATGGTCACCTTCTGAAAAATGATTTTATATATATTCCTTTAGGTTTCAATTAGACATAATCATGATGGACTAACTTTTAATTACATTCCTTCAGTAGCTTTTGGAGTATGAAAAAAAATCACTGAAATAGTGATACTAGTCTTTTTATACTGAGCGGACCTGGCATACAAGCATTTCATAGCTCTGTTTCCCTGTGTATGCTGTGTATAAGACAAATAATCAGACTTGAACCCTAAGTAAAATAAATAATGACTTTTATGAATGGCAGGTCATGCAGCTCTATGTGAGAGCGCTGTTGATTTTGTTGCTGGAATAAGTTTTTGTTCCATGGTTCCAAACTTTACCTTCAAGTTTAATGAAGTATTCAATGACTTCAGTGTTAATAATATACATGTAGCACTTGCAATACAATGGAAAATGTGACAAACACTTGCAGTGTGCCGAGCTTTCCGCAGCACTGATTGAACCTTGATGCACCGAGCGTTACCTTCATTTCATCCACAAAATGCTTTCCACGTGTTTCACTAAATAGATTTCATGCCACGAAATAAACTTTGATAATGTTAATACAGTTGCATAAATCTACACAATTTAATATGACATCATTTTGTATATTAAATGAAAATAATGTCTTCATTTTTATCCAGGAAATCAAAAGACAAAAAATTCAATTTTGTGCATGAAATGAAGCGTGTTTTTGGATTTTGTGGACGAATTAAAGTATGATAAAAGTCTGGATTACAGCATTAAGAGATTTAAAATAGCAGCAGTAGATCTTAGTGAGGCATGAGGAATAAAAATAATGAAAAGTATCAGGACTTTATGAGAATATATACCAAAAAGTTTGAGAAAGTGTGCAGTATGAAAAAGGTGAAAAATGATAAAACTGGTTAACATGACTTGACTGCAGCATCAGAGAAAAGTCCTAAATCTCTCAGCCAGCTCTGATTGGTCGATCATGTGTCGCTCATCCTGGAAGTAAGATTTTCTGGTTTGATTCTGTACATGTTATATAAATCTGTAATTTGAATATATTTATTAAGGACAATAGACAGCTGTTTATGTTTAATGCCCCATTTGCTCTATTCTTATTTATATTCTATTTTTCTTGCTGTATCCTGTTACCATCTGCTGCTTCAAAGACCCACAAGGAGTAAAAGTAAAAGTTCATTTTTAATATATTTTTATGCCACAAGTATATTAAAAAATATTTTCCTAGATTTGTTGAAGAATGTGTAACAAGATATATTAGATTTAACTAGATTTGTCTGTGTGTTTATCAACCACTGTGCAGTTATCAGCAGTAACAAACACACCAACACCATGTGATAAACATTTTATTTTTAAAAAAGAACAACAACTAGTCGGTTATCTAAAATGAAAGCAGCAGTTTGTGTACAGAGTGTTTTCACGCTGGTCGTCCTCACAGAGGACCCAGAACCTCCTGTTTCACCACAGCTGCTTCGATCGCACGCTCTTCAGCCTGGAAGGAAAGGACAGACAGTGAGACACGATGCAGCAGACCTGACAAGTCTCTTCTGCCCGGCTTCATGTCTTTCCTCCGCACTTCTCTACCATCCATGGTCATTCTGGGGTCACAGGAATATTTCACTGTTGTCATGTGGAAAGCTCGCAACTCCAATTTCTGTAATTTTCATGTTTTATCTTCAGCTGAAGGATTACATGTTCCTCTAAAATCCTGCGAGCCTTGGGTTTCTGAAACCTTTTCAAAACAAACTGGACAGACTCAGAATTGCACGTTCATCTGCTAAAGACAAAGCTGCTTCTTAGTTCATGAAAAGTTGACATTTTGGACATTTTTTCACCCGACAGAAAAGATTTGTTCCATCTATTGTCAGGATGCTGTGACCTCTGACCCTTGACCTCTTTACTGTTGGTTGCTTGTAAAGTTGGTGATCCAGAAATTGAAGCTGATTCTACTATTGACCTTTTGAATTCACTCAGATAATGTATGCTGAATGTATTCCTCCATATTGAACTGTGATGCTCTTTAACAGCTGACACTACATTATTTCTCAGTGATTTCCATGCTGTTGCTCTGTGTGTTCTGACTGCTGGACGGTTATAATAACCCAGGACCTCCGTGACCTCTGAACTTTTCAGCAGCTCCTCTGTCGACGCCTGTCCGGCCTCGCCGTCTTCGTCTCCCTCGCCGTCCTCCGAGCTGCTGTCCGACGCCTCCTTCTTACTCTTCTTCTGCTGCTTCCCTTTGTGTTTGTGCTTCTTGTGCTTCTTCTTCTGGGGAGAAATAACAGGAAGTCAGAGGGGAGGAAGCAGACCGGAGGTTTTATTTGACACAGAACTTCTTCGTCTTTTCTCCTCTACCTTTTTCTCCTTCTTGTGTTTGTGCTGCTTCTTGGCCTTGTGCTTCTCCTTGCTCCTCCTGCTGGGTTTCTCCTCCTTGGCGGGGGAGCAGAGGGAGGAGGCGCCTCCTGTGGCTGAACGGAGGAACAACACACAGTTTGGTCAAGTGCAACTTCTACCAGGTTTCATATGCAGAGAGGAACCTGTTAAATATCCTGACCTGTTTCACACAAAAGCAAAAGGAAACGGATGACCAATCAGAATCGAGCAAAGAAGGTTTTCCTGCAGCCTGTTAGCAACATGCTAACACATCTAACTGCTGTAAACAGCTTCTGTAAAGCTTCATCTCTGTAACATGATGTTAGCACAAGCTGAGGCAGAGTCTGAAACTGACAAACTCAGCTGACTGTTCTTCTCCTGACAGGAAGTTTAATTCAGCGGCACAAAACAAAAACAGCGCTAGCGGTGACGTCGTCTCCCTCTGACTGATGTCACTGATTGACATTCTGTGTAGCCAATGAAAATATGAGCACAGGAGCCTCACGGTCAACCAGGAAGCACTGACAGAGAGAAAAAGGGGAAGGTGATCCTCAGACCTCAAACATGATTTGGGTAAAATGGTGGATTTGGGTCTGGCCTTGCAAGACTAGACTCTGTATTTCTGGAAATAATCTCTAGAGCGCCACCTACAGGAGTGAAGGTCAGAACCTGCTGCTCTGTAGCTCTGTTAAACTGATTTCAGGATTTGCAGAATCAATTCTGAATTAGAGCTGAACAATTAATCAGAAAAAAAAAAAATTGAAATCGCAATATGAACCTCTGCAATTTCCAAATCACAGAGGCTGAAATTAATTGCTTAAGAGAGAGTTTGGTCCAGGATGGATTTGTGAACAGTGTTTTAGAGCTGCAGGTAATCTTTGGTTCATGAATCAAGTTCAATATTGGTGAAAACCTTTCATCAGACCACACTCAGTAAATCCTGTACACTGACATCTATCTTTTTTTAACAAAATCACTTTTAAACAATTTTGAAGTTTTAACAAATTTATATTGACAAAAACTTGTGATGATATGAATCACAGTTTAAATCTCAATTGCAATATTCTGTCAAATAATCGCAATTAGATTTATTGTCAATATAATTCAGCCCTAATTTGAATGTGAAAAAATCAAACTGCATTGTATCGGTGTATCATGTTTTTTTCAGCCAGCCCAATTTCCATTCCAACCAAACAGAACAGATTCCTGCTCTCTGGTTGAAGGAGTGATAATCAGCTGCTGTAGAGTTTGGTTGGAGTAAAACCTGCAGACTCTCAGCCTCCATGGAGCAGGACGGTTTATACTGAGACTTCTGTCTGACTCACTGAGGGCAGATGAAGGAGGCGGGAGCTTTGGACCAAACTCCTCCTCTTCCTGTGTGGCGTTCTGACAGGAGGGAGCTGGTCCAGGATCAGCCTGCTCTGTAGACGACACCGCCGCTTTAAAAGGAACAGAGAGGGAAAATATAATGATACGAATAAGAATAATACTCTCCTTCTCCTCTTTCTAGAATAACAATACACTTTATTAATATGTCACTTTTCAACTCAGTGTTACAAAGTGCTTTAAACCTGAATTAAGCGATATCAGACCTTCTAACCAATCCTGAACCTAATGTGAGCTATGTGGAGATTTCATTGAGACATTTTGATATAAACCAATATCCACACAGCAGCAGCTGTGTTGCTGTTTTCTCCTCTTTTCTAAAGCTTGTTGTCAAAGTCCGCTCCTGAACGAAATTCCTCCCACTCCATTCGGTTGCTTGTAATAAAAAAAAAATATAGCTTGTCTCCTTCCTCGCTGTGTAAAAACACTGTGCATAAATGTTAGCATTTGTGCACGGTGCTTTGCAATGTTTGTCCTTAGTAGGCCTCTGTAGTACTGTGGCTTTGCTGTGTGTTATTTACAAATGTGTTGCCATTTCTGTCTCCCTCTAGTGGTCAGAAACCTTTGGGCACCTGCCCCTTTTCCCTTTATTGAACAAAATGCCCCTTCCGATCTAAATTTATTATTTTATTTTAGGCATTTTCCGAATAGTTAATAAATTGTAGCGATACGAGCAAAGGTATTTTAGCAACTGCAAAACACAAATGAATTGTTTGCACAGTGCACAGTGCATTGCCCCTTTCTCTGTCCTTCTCACATGTGGACGTCAGATTCTCTCGTTTGCAAACATTATTTTTTCATTTTACATATTATATAGTGAGTGGCTGCAAGACGCCCTCGAAAGCAAGAAGGGCGAAAGTAAAAGAGAAGGTAAAGCAGAAGGCAGCTGGAGGGACTCAAGACAACAGATGAGAGGCAGGAAAAATGCAAGGAAAAATATTGATTTAGTGACTTTATCTTAAAATTTATCCAATAAAGATTGTTACATTTTGTTTAGAGTCTTCAGCTTGTACTATTATGATAGAAATATAATAAGATAATTGAGTATTCATTACTAAGATATATATATATTATTGTATTTAATATTTAGCACAGGCAGACAGAAATGCAGAGAGATGAGGGGGAGAAAGAAGAGGACAGTGAGACAGAAAGACAAGAGATGGAAGCAAATATAACAGATGAGTAAAGTAAAGGGATATAACAACACCGCACTGCTGCACTCCTAAAACACAGAGATTCTTCCACAGACTGTTTGACACTGTAGATGCCCCTTTTTTCATTTGAGCCCCTGAAGAACTCTCTGCACGTCCCTGATCAAGACAAACAGCATGTGACACGGACATGAGCAAATATACAATCAAATCACATTAAAAGGTAAGAAAAGTCAGACTTCACTATATGAGCGTTCAGAGGCAGTAACATACAAATACAATCACACTTATCAAACCCAAACTAATGGCTATTTATTTATTTATTTATGGTTTATTTGATAGGGACAGATACAATATACATAGACAAACTGAGAACAGCTATCCGATGCAAGTATCATAGTGTTTATAGCGGATGCTTTGCAATACCCGTCCCTAGAAGGGCTTTTGTGAAAATAAGAGATTAAAACAGTGAGGTAAAAAGAAGGTAAACCAAGTACAGCAAGATACAATAGAGCACAAGGGAAAAAAAAAAAAAAAAAAAAAAAAGAGGGAAGAAAAGGTAAACTGAGTACAACAAGATACCATAAAACACACATTTAGTATATTAGTATATAGTATATAATACCAATATAATAATACAAAAAATCTATTGAGGAATCTGTAGTAAATATGCTTTATATATTAATTATATAATGATATTAAATGTAGTCTAACCAGCCTTAAAGAATAAATATGCCGCCCAGCCTCCAGCCGCTCTCCACCCGAGTAATTAGAGAAATAGTGTGGCTGAGTTCTTTTTTATTTATGTTAATCACACACCGCAGCCATTATTACCTTACTGGTTGTATGTATTGTGCATGTATGGTTATATATGTTGTGCTTATGATGGAAAATAAATAAATATGATTAAAAAAAAACATGCACAGAGTTTTCTGAGTAGCAGTTCTTTATGATGAGGTTTTGTGTGGAGTGAGGTCGCCCTCTGGTGGATTGTACTGGCTACAGCAGGTGTGCAGGTTGGCTGGCTTTCTGTAGTTTTATATTGCTGCTCTGCATTCTGTTTCTACTCTGAAAGTAAAGGAGCAGTATGTTGAAAAGTTTATTTTTCTGTCTATACAGGAGTAGTAAGTGTATATGGTAGGTATGTAAATATTATGTAGATACTGTTGTACTATTATAGACTCGGGTGAGGACAGTTTCGGGAAAAAATCATTTTCAAATATCAGCAGCTGACAAGAAAAGGACTGGTATAAAACAATGTGGGGGGGTGTTCAACGGCAGTATGATTATTCAGTCCCTCTGAGGGACTGAAGGAGAGCTAGCAGGTTTAGCACTGACCTTTGACCTCTGAGCCTTATTGGATCCTGGTGGAAGCAGAGAAAGAAATGCCTTTGTGTGTGTGTGTGTGTGTGTGTGTGTGTGTGTGTATCCAGTGTCTGAAATTAACTGGCTCACCTGCCAAGCACTGGTAAATAAAAAACAAACAAAAAAAATAAACTCCTAAGCAACACTATCATAAACGAAAACAAAGATGAAGCTGTTACAAAACCTTGTGATGAAGTGAAATAAAAAAATAAAATTAGACTGATTACACTGTTGAATATGATGGAATATAATACAATAAGTAAAATGTATTTTTACCCACTCTCTTGTATATGTGTGTGTGTGTGTGTGTGTGTGTGTTTGTGTGTGTGTGTGTGTGTGTGTGTGTCCCTTTAGTGAAGGAACTGAGCTGCTGCATAGGACACTCAGATGCAGTCAGATGCAGTCACTCACTTTCTTTCTGCCCCCTAGCGGCCATTAGGAGACATTCACTCACTCGCTGTTCGTCTTTCTGCCCCCTAGCGGCAGTTAGGAGACATTCACTCACTCGCTGTTCGTCTTTCTGCCCCCTAGCGGCAGTTAGGAGACATTCACTCACTCGCTGTTCGTCTTTCTGCCCCCTAGTGGCAGTTAGGAGACATTCACTCACTCGCTGTTCGTCTTTCTGCCCCCTAGCGGCAGTTAGGAGACATTCACTCACTCGCTGTTCGTCTTTCTGCCCCCTAGCGGCAGTTAGGAGACATTCACTCACTCGCTGTTCGTCTTTCTGCCCCCTAGTGGCCGTTAGGCGGCATGTCGATGTCTACCATCTCTACTTGACTGAACCAGGATCAGTCACTCGCCTCCTCTCTGCAACTCTGCTGCTTCACATCAATGGCGCTGTGTGTCCTTCTTCATAGAAATATGTCAGCCTGCCCATTTCCAAAGATTTTTAGTGCACAGAATCGGGTGTGTTAATTGAAAACTTGCTGACTCACTCATAATGATAATGATAATGATAATAAGATAAGATAGCACTTTATTGATAATGATAATGATAATAATAATAATAATAGTCTTTATTTTAACAACGCTTTTCAAAGCAGAGTTTACAAAGCTGCTTTACAAATAAAAGAACAGCAAAGTAATGAAATAAAGTAATAGAAATAGGAGTAGGAGAATAAAAGAGTTTAAATAATTATAAGCATTGAAAATAAAACGTTATAAAAACGTCAGTTAAAAAAAAAATAGTTTTAGGAAGTGATCTAAAAGAGGCTATGAGTGGCTAGCCTGAACTCCTCTGGCTGTTCCAAAGCCTATAGGAGTCCTGAAGACCCGATCACTGTCAGTTTTCAGCCTAGACTTTGTGACAACGAGGAGGTCCTGGTCCGAGGATCTCAGGCTGCACACTGGCTCATAGAGGGTTAAAAGATCAGAGATGTACGAGGGGGCCAGACCCATATGTGCCTTAAAAGTAATCAGCAAAATTTTAAAATCACCTAAAATCACCCTTTATCACAAGCAAGTCTCAAAGGGCTTTACATACATGTCATATACCATACTACATCACATATACGTGTTGTCTTTTCTTGGTTCTAGTATGAATCCAAGCTGCAGCATTTTGAGCCTCCAGATGGCTCCATACTTCATGATATAGTGTTGATGAGTGAGCTGAGTTCACAGCAGAGTTGCCATAAACAACTTTGGCCTTGTTTTATCTGAAAGTAAAATATTGGCAGTCGTGGGTTGCATTTTTTTGGGCTTGTTTTCAAAATGTCCTTACTTTTTTAAACTTGTTTGCGTTTGCCTGTCTAAGTGTCACAAAGCAGTGACACGATCTCAGGTGAAATCCAAGCTGTCAATCATCCCCACCTGCTGCCCGGCTCCTACCTGCCCAAACTGTAGCACCGCACACAGAGCAGCGTCTCACCAGCCGCTGTCACTGTACTAAGAAACAGACTGTGGTGGGGGGCAGAGTAACAGAAGTTCAAACACAGTGGAAATTGAACATTTTTTCTTTCCTAAAAGAAAAATCTATTTTTTGAGTGTAGACAGAGAATTGATGAGAATGAGAATTTAGATTTTTTTATTTTTTAGGATAATGTCTAGGCGGATTCATTTGGAGACTCCAAATGGACACTTGGTAACCAAATGACATTATGAGTCTTCAGAGCTGTACAAGTCTACATATTTTTGTATATTTCAATAAAATCACACCAAATACTCACAAAAATATGTTTGTTTTTTAAATTTTAGAATGTGCTTCTTGTTACCTCTCTAAACAGAGTAAAAATGTGCCCATAATGCTATGCAACCTGGGCGATAATAATTTCATATCAGATATTGCCATCCAAAATGACTGAGGCAAATGAGTCAAAATAAATGAGAGTGTAGTATTTTTTCCATTTAAAACACTTTCTAAATCATTGTTTTTTACTGCTGTCGACTTATTTTGCAGTAGTTCTCCTGTTTTGATGTTCATCATCTTCACAGGCTAGATATGGTTTGTATAATGAATCCTATCCAGATGTTGTGAACATTGTTTCTGCCTTTGATATAACACTTTATTTATTAAAAGTCTGCCGTTACAAAAAAGCATAAATGATTAATAGCAAATCCACCGCAGTAAAATGACACTAGACCAGTGTCATCACGCAGACGATCACATGATGATGAATGTGTCGATTTAAAATCAAGATTTAAATTCAAGTCTGTTTTTCCAACAATGTGACATTCATTTTTACTGAAGAGACAGAAATAATATCAAACCAGATTCTGTGTCAGAAACTAATGGTCAGTATTACTGACGAGGGGAAAAACAATATAAAGACATAAATGAAGGCAAAGTTTCATATCCTCTCTCTCTCTCTCTCTCCTTGTTGAAGCTGCTACTTTGACTTCCACTTATCGGCATGACGCAGGTTATTTAACAACAAAAGGTAGGCTATTGTAAGCAACATTTTATGTGACAGTTTACAGTGTATTATACCAGGGTTGCCAACTTTGGTCACATAGCTGGACTGAGATTTTCATGTCATGCGCTGTACCTTTAGCACTTGCATGTCTTATCCATAAATCATTATTTATTTAGCCTAAACAAACAACTGATCATTAGCCGTCACTTGTCACTGACAGACGCATGGAAATTTGTGTGAAATGTGTGGACATTGTCTCCTCTCCTTTCAACCCTATTTTGTTTGACATCATACCTCTAATGTACAATAATTAAAATATCTCATAGGAGCTGCTGAGAATTAGGCTACAACACCTACGCCATTACACTGAACATCATTGTAAAATATCAGTAAGTGTGTGTGTAGCACTATAACAATTACAGACAGCGACATAGACATCTAAAATCATGTTTTTCAGATCATATTCCAAATCTAAAATAAAAACAGAAAAGTATAATCTGATTATCATATCTGCTTCAGGTGTTGCCTGTGGTGACAAATTGTGAAATTGCTGCTTGAGTCTTCTGGACTGTGATGTTTTGACTGTGGCTTTGCAGTTTGTGTTGTATTAATTCTCACAATAACAAGCCATGGATATTTGGCTAATCTGTTGAGTTTGACAGGAGGCCTTCAAGAAGAGGAAGAAGCCATTTTACAGTATTTCACAATTGGTTACAAGCATTTCTCAATACGGAGTTCACTTTTTCAAATCCCTGAATGCAACTCTCAGCACTAAAACGCTGTTTGGCCAAACAGTTAATTTCATGCATAAAATGAAACGAAGCTCTTAAAAAATGAAGACATCTCCCAAAAATGAATAAGTCAACTAAAACAGCAGATACTGTCATCTGCTGAGTAGAGTCAGGTAGTCTATTACACATTGACCCCCGAAACACAAAGAACTGAACTGAGCCTTTGTGTTATGTGGATCTTTGGTTGATAGTATAAAATATGCATACTGTAGATAATTTGCTTATTTTACTTTTGCTTATAAACCTCTTTACTATATAGGCTACTATACCTAAAGAAAGAGTTATACACAGTAGAAATACTACAGAAAGGGCTTCAGTGTTTTTTACTTTTTCACATTCTACAGTAAACAATATTTTACTCTACCCTGTCTTTTTCATTTGGCCTCATGTCTCATCAACATCACACCTTATATCCTTTCTGGGGAACAGACTGGGGAAATAATGTTTTTGCATGACTCCTCCATCCCTGGGAATCTTCTGCCCATATATCCAGGCAGGCAAATTTACCCCATGGTCACGTTGTGTAATGAAACTAGTTTCATTATTATTCAGAAATGTGTTATTTTCACTTTTATCCCTTAAGTAGAGAATTACAGAACAAATCGCGGTCCATATTGACTCTTTAAGGAACGTAACATCCTGCTCTTAAATGACGATTCCATATTATACGGGACGGGTGACAGCCACCACTGTGAACTGTAACTGTGGGTGCAGGTTCTTACCTCTAACTGTCTAGAGAACTCTGTATTTTCAGAAAGGAACACATTAGTGCTGCGGGACAGAATGAGCCAATCCACAGTCTGTCCTTTTTGTCTATGAGTCAAACTGATGTCATCATGTAGGGAAGAAATATTGTGTGCTACCAGTGTGTATAGAATACCCTACTCACTTTGTGCAGACTGAGTCTTGCTATATTTGAAATGTTATATTTTAATTGTTATTATATTTTCTTAAATATTGTCTATATTTCAAACTGGCGTGAGATTTGTTTGGGGAGCGTGAGATGGAACCTGAAAGCGTGAGTCTCACACCAAATGCGTGAGAGTTGGCATCCATGTAATATACTTTAAAGACTCTAACCCAGCATATCTTCAATCACACTGTTTCCTCCTACCGTGTCTCAACACTTCCAACGGTTTTCCAACATATTAGTGTTTGAGTGATTGATTCTTGATCCTTTTACTTATCGGCGTGATGAAGGTTATTTAACGACAAAAGGTATTGTAAGCAACATTTTATGTGACAGTTTACAGTGTATTACACTTTAAAGGCATTTTTTGTTTTATCATACTTTTACCGTCTACCATTAGCTTATTTAGCCTATAAAAAGAGGAAAGTGCGTCTGTCTGAAAACCCGCAGTTTATGTTCAAAACACAACTCAACACTTCTTATGGTTTCCCAACATATTAGTGTTTGAGTGTTAATGAAGTCATCTAATAAGAGCAGAAGCAGTAGCAGTAATTTGATGTGTTGCTTTCTGAACGTGTTTAATCAGGACACAGCTTGCAGGTTTGAGGTTTGTACACTCAGTGTATATGTGACATGTTACTGACAGAGTGATCACAGCCCTTTAAGTAATATATCCTGTAAAGGAAACTTTATTCTAATGAATCAGTCCATCTAACAGCATGTTGGGTGTGTTTGTGTAAAGGTGTTCGCTCCACTATGAGTCTGTCTGAGGAGAGAGAGGAGGGGCTCCCTCCCTCTAAAACCACTCTGTCTGGGGAACATGACAGCCAGACCAAAGCTAAGAGGTAAGATGAGGATCTCTAACTGTCCATGACTGTTCTCCATCTCAGAGCTCAGCAGTGAAATCATTAACCCATCATTATTCAGAGTAAAAGCTCTTTTTTCTGTTGTGTTGAAGCCCAGTCCAGCAGGAGAGACCAGACTCCCCTGTACCCAGCTGTGTGTCCATGAAGAGTGACCGGTCCAAGGATTTTGATATTAATTTTAAAGAACAGCATTCATCAGACAAAAAGTAAGTTGTTATTAGCATTAAAACATGTAACATTGTATTCTTATTTTTAACCATTACTGTATTTATCTAGGAAGTGTTTTTCTTTGCATACATGCTGTTTTGCAGCATTGCTCTGCTTCACATGCATACAGTTACAGATATTCATACCAGAGCTGCTCAGTACAACCACAGTCTTCTGCTGTTGGTCACTGAGCAGCTCTACCAGAACAATCTGGGGGTTGAGTTCCTTACTCAAGGTCTAATTGGTGTTAGTTGCACAGGGTGGAGAAAGAGTTACTTATTCAATCTGATTTTCAAAGTTGGTACTGGGATTCAAACTGGCAACCTGCTGGTCAAAACTCTGCTTCTCTAACATTTTTACTGCCACCACCCTGTTTTATCAATCCTGAGCAGGATCCAGCAGGAGAGAGCAGACTCCCCTGTACCCAGCTGTGTGTCCATGAAGAGTGATCGGTCTATGGATCCTCCTCTTCTGTTCAAAGATGGACAGCACTCTACTGAGCAAAGGTAAGAATTGAAAACATGTGAGTTATTATTCGATTCTACTGAACAGAGGAAAGAAGTCATGATATTCTGTTGATTTAGTTTCTTCTCTCAAAACATCACATCCAATAATCAGAGCAGCATTTACACTGGAGTTCACATTGTGTTTCTACTACGATCCATCATGACAGAACACAGTCACCTTTAACCGCCTGTGTTTGTGTGTGTGTGTGTGTGTGTGTGTGTGTGTGTGTGTGTGCATGAATGTGTGTGTGTGTGTGTGTGTGTGTGTGTGTGTGTGTGACAATATATGACCTAATACATGTTTTCTCCAGAGTCCACCAGGAGAGCTCAGAGGTTCCCAGTGGTCAGTCTGTCCAGGAGCATCAAACAGACCTGAACTCCATATTTATGGTGTGTAAATGTACAACAACATATTTTATCTCAGCTACAAATGAAATGCAAAACAACCACTCTGGTCAAAATAGTCTCCATGCTGCACTCTTTAGACCAGTGGGCTTTCAGTCTATACCAGATGGGTCCGATGTTGTGATCCACAATTTTTGGAAGAAAGTTGAATTCAAATATTTTTCTGTTCCAGCTGCTTGAAGAGAACGTTGTCACTTTTGTGAAGAATGAGCTGAAAAGGTTCCAGAGGGTCCTGAGTCCAGATTACCCAGAATGCTTAGAGAGGCAGAGGGAGGATGAGGAAGATGTGGACGGTGAGGAGGAAGAGCAGAGGAGGAGCAGCAGAGAGGCTTTTCTGCAGATCACACTGCACTTCCTGAGGAGAATGAAGCAGGAGGAGCTGGCTGACTCTCTGCAGAGCAGTAAGAGGCTTTTAACAGGTTTAACATGATGGAGAAATGATGGGAAAATGGGAGATGTTTACATTTACTACTCTGCTGTAAATATAGATTGGAAGTTTGGAAGGTAAAAGAGCACAATACCCATGAATCATCTGCTAAAATTGTTGATTTGTTCATGTGGGTTAAAATGCTGAAAACAGTATTGTTCATAAAAAAAACACCACCACAGTTGCCTTTCACATCCGGCTGCACACACAGTCAGGACCTGTTTGTCCACCAGTGATGAGGAGCAGAATAGATGCTACAGTGTTGAGATAAGAATGCATTCACCGAGAAATGTTTACACTTCTTACAGTGGGTATAAAAAGTATTCACCCCCTTGGACTTTTTCACATTTTATTGTGTTAAATCATGGGATCAAAATGGATTTAATTAGGTTTTTTGTCATTGACAAACACAAAGTACACAAAGTATTGATAAACACAAAGTACTGGACTGTCCACCAGAATACTTCAACACAGTTTGGGATATATGGTTCATTTATAGATGACATTAGAGTTCCAGTTCTTGAGGTTTCAGAGAAAATATAAATAATCCCTTTCCAGTCACTGTAATTGAAAATCCAGAAGGTACAGTTTCAGTGGGGTTTTCCAGTCCATTTTTTTTTTTACTATGGAAGTCAATAGAGAGGAAAAACTCATAAATATTTCAAATTCTGTCTTTTCTCAAACTGTGATGGTAGGGTGAATATTTCTATTTTCTCTGACTTCAAGAACTGGACTCTAATATCATCCATAAATGAACCATATATCCCAAACTGTGTTGAAGTATTCTGGTGGACAGTCCATCCTATACCCTAAAATCCCACTGAGTCCCATTAAGGGAGCTGGTCTCAGCTTTGTTAGCAAGAAAGACAAATTAAAAAAAAGTTTAAAAAGGAAAACATTGTTCAGAACCACTAAATACAATCTAAATATGACATCTGAGTAACAGATGATAAGAAATGTTAAGCAAATGTTTTGCTAGTTTGGCAAAAGAGCCCAAACAAAGCAAAGGGGGAGAATACTTATGCAATTACTTATTTTCTGTTTTTATTTGTAATTAATTTAGGAAAATATGTAGATTTTTTTCTTCACTTTGAAATTATAGAGTACTTTGTGTTTATCAATGACAAAAAAACAAAATTAAGTCCATTTTGATCCCATGTTTTAATACAATAAAATGTGAAAAAGTCCAAGGGGGGTGAATACTTTTCATAGACACTGTATATTTTCCTCAACATCCACTCATTGATGTTATTTGTTCATTCAGGAACTCCTGCTGCAGTTTGCGAACGTGAACTCAAATCTAATCTGAAGGAGAAGTTTCAGTGTTTGTTTGAGGGGATTGCTAAAGCAGGAAACCCAACACTTCTGAATCAGATCTACACAGAGATCTACATCACAGAGGGAGGGAGTGGAGAGATCAATGATGAACATGAGGTCAGACAGATTGAAACAGCATCCAGGAAACCAGTGAAACCAGAAACAACAATCAAATGTGAAGACATCTTTAAACCTTTACCTGGAAGAGATAAACCAACCAGAACATTGATGACAAAGGGAGTGGCTGGCATTGGGAAAACAGTCTTAACACAGAAGTTCACTCTGGACTGGGCTGAAGACAAAGCCAACCAGGATATACAGTTCACATTTCCATTCACTTTCAGAGAGCTGAATCTGCTGAAAGGGAAAAAGTACAGCTTGGTGGAACTTCTTCATCACTTCTTTATTGAGACCAAAGAAGCAGGAATCTGCAGGTTTGACAAGTTCCAGGTTGTGTTCATCTTTGACGGTCTGGATGAGTGTCGACTTCCTCTAGACTTCCAGAACAACGAGATCTGGACTGATGTTACAGAGTCAACCTCAGTGGACGTGCTGCTGACAAACCTCATCAAGGGGAAACTGCTTCCCTCTGCTCGCCTCTGGATCACCACACGACCTGCAGCAGCCAATCAGATCCCTCCTGAGTATGTTGACATGGTGACAGAGGTGAGAGGATTCACTGACCCACAGAAGGAGGAGTACTTCAGGAAGAGATTCAGAGATGAGGAGCAGGCCAGCAGAATCATCTCCCACATCAAGACTTCACGAAGCCTCCACATCATGTGCCACATCCCAGTCTTCTGCTGGATCACTGCTACAGTTCTGGACCATGTGTTGAGAACAGATGAGAGAGGAGACCTGCCCAAGACCCTGACTGAGGTGTACATCCACTTCCTGGTGGTTCAGTCCATCCAGGGGAATGTCAAGTATCATGGGAGAGCTGAGACAGATTCACTCTGGAATACAGAGAGTAGGAAGATGATTCTCTCTCTGGGAAAACTGGCTTTTGAGCAGCTGGAGAAAGGCAACCTGATCTTCTATGAAGCCGACCTGACAGAGTGTGGCATTGACATCAGAGCAGCCTCAGTGTACTCAGGAGTGTTCACACAGATCTTTAAAGAGGAGCGTGGGCTGAACCAGGACAAGGTGTTCTGCTTTGTCCATCTGAGCATTCAGGAGTTTCTGGCTGCTGTTTATGTCTTTCTGTCATTCATCAACAGTGGTGTCAATAAACTGATAGAAATTCAATCAACATCCTGGTGGTCTACACTATTCAGAGACAAATCTGAATTAAAAGAACTCTACCAGAGTGCTGTGGACAAGGCCTTACAGAATCCAAATGGACACCTGGATTTGTTCCTCCGCTTCCTCCTGGGCCTTTCACAGGATACCAATCAGACTCTCCTACGAGGCCTGATGAAACAGACAGGAAGTTGGTCACGGACCAATCAGGAAACAGTCCAGTACATCAAGCAGAAGATCAGGGAGAATCCCTCTCCAGAGAAAAGCATCAATCTGTTCCACTGTCTGAATGAGCTGAATGACAGTTCTCTAGTGGAGGGGATCCAAAAGTACCTGAGATCAGGAAGTCTCTCCACAGATGAACTCTCCCCTGCTCAGTGGTCGGCTCTGGTCTTCATCTTACTGTCATCAGAAGAAGAGCTGGACGTGTTTGACCTGAAGAAATACTCTGCTTCAGAGGAGGCTCTTCTGAGGCTGCTGCCAGTGGTCAAAGCCTCCAATATAGCTCTGTAGTTGCATACATAACTGGATAGATTCAATATGTTAAATGTAATATTTATACAGAAATGGAAAAAGCAATATTTTCAAAGTTGTTGTTTGTCTTTATCACTCATTTTCCTTCAGGCTGAGTGGCTGTCAGCTGTCAGAGAGAAGCTGTGAAGCTCTGGCCTCAGTTCTCAGCTCCCAGTCCTCTAGTCTGAGAGAGCTGGACCTGAGTAACAACAACCTGCAGGATTCAGGAGTGAAGCTGCTCTCTGCTGGACTGGAGAGTCCACACTGTAGACTGGAAACTCTCAGGTAAGATCAGGTTATGATGATTTTGTGTAACAATAGGTTGTAACTATAATATTGCATTCTGTTTTTGATGTATTTTTTATGTAAAATATTGTTGTATGGTATAAACTCTGTCTGATAAAAATGTATGTATGTTGTATTCCTCTTCTTTTCTACTACTGTATGATCCTATAATTCTATTAAAGGGTTGGACAGGGTTAGAGCATCACGTGTTTGATCTCTGAAACACCAAATGTTCCCTGCACAAGTGTACTTGAGTAAGAGACTGAATTCCTTCCTGCTCACTGACAGTGAGTCGCTCTGGAAGCTAAATATCTAAAATATGAAGGAAACATTTTCTATCTGTTTTGTCAGGTTGAATCAAAACAACCTCACAGAGAAATGCTGTAAGAAGTTGTCATCAGTTCTCAGCTCCCAGTCCTCTAGTCTGAGAGAGCTGGACCTGAGTAACAACGACCTGCAGGATTCAGGAGTGAAGCTGCTCTCTGCTGGACTGGAGAGTCCACACTGTAGACTGGAAACTCTCAGGTCAGTATTCCTGAACATGTAAAGGGTGATGCTGCAAGTTTAACACTGGGATTCAAGAGCCATTTTACTGTAGTAATGTTCAATTTAATTGGAAAAGAAATCTTGAAAATTTTCAGTATCAGTATTCTCATCCAGCTTTACATACACAGCCATAATAGCAGTGTCTAAAAAACACAGATATCAATCATATTAGTAAGAGAGTAAGATTTTGACATCTGTACATCTCCATTGAGGCTGAGTGTGTGTAAGCTGTCAGAGAGAAGCTGTGAACAGGACAACAGGACAAATTATTTCTAGCTAAGTACAGATAATGTAATATTCAAATTTATTGAGACAGACCACGCTCTAAAGTTACACACTTAACATCAAAATCATGAGTTTATGTTCTTTTGTATATATCATATTTTATTAATGCTAGATCAGTATAAGTGATGTAATGTTCAAGTTTAACAAGGTAAACTACAAGGCACTCAGCAGAGTGCAAACGTCCACCAATGCTGAACAATTCTCCGACTTGCAAATCTGCAGCCATAACGGTTTATGTTTATTTATGATTTGTCTTCTGGGTTTGAGTGATCTTTGTATCTGACTCGGCTGAGATGAAAAATACTCACAGCTGGCGAGCGGGCGAGTGTTATTTCCAGCTCTGTTCCTGAACCTGTTGAAGGTTGAGCCTGCAAGTTTAACATTGAGATTTAAGAGCTATTTTACTTAAGTAATATTCAATTTAATGAAAACTTATAAATATTCAAATTCAGTATTCTTCTCATCCAGCTTTTCATACACAGCCGTAATAGCAGTGACTAACAAAACACAGAAATCAATTATATTAAATAAAAGAGAGTAACATTTTCATATCTGTACATCTCCTTCAGGCTGAGTGTCTGTAAGCTTTCAGAGAGAAGCTGTGAAGCTCTGGCCTCAGTTCTCAGCTCCCAGTCCTCTAGTCTGAGAGAGCTGGACCTGAGTAACAACGACCTGCAGGATTCAGAAGTGAAGCTGCTCTCTGCTGGACTGGAGAGTCCACACTGTAGACTGGAAACTCTCAGGTCAGTATTCCTGAACATGTAAAGGGTGATGCTGCAAGTTTAACACTGGGATTCAAGAGCCATTTTACTGTAGTAATGTTCAATTTAATTGGAAAAGAAATCTTGAAAATTTTCAGTATCAGTATTCTCATCCAGCTTTACATACACAGCCATAATAGCAGTGTCTAAAAAACACAGATATCAATCATATTAGTAAGAGAGTAAGATTTTGACATCTGTACATCTCCATTGAGGCTGAGTGTGTGTAAGCTGTCAGAGAGAAGCTGTGAACAGGACAACAGGACAAATTATTTCTAGCTAAGTACAGATAATGTAATATTCAAATTTATTGAGACAGACCACGCTCTAAAGTTACACACTTAACATCAAAATCATGAGTTTATGTTCTTTTGTATATATCATATTTTATTAATGCTAGATCAGTATAAGTGATGTAATGTTCAAGTTTAACAAGGTAAACTACAAGGCACTCAGCAGAGTGCAAACGTCCACCAATGCTGAACAATTCTCCGACTTGCAAATCTGCAGCCATAACGGTTTATGTTTATTTATGATTTGTCTTCTGGGTTTGAGTGATCTTTGTATCTGACTCGGCTGAGATGAAAAATACTCACAGCTGGCGAGCGGGCGAGTGTTATTTCCAGCTCTGTTCCTGAACCTGTTGAAGGTTGAGCCTGCAAGTTTAACATTGAGATTTAAGAGCTATTTTACTTAAGTAATATTCAATTTAATGAAAACTTATAAATATTCAAATTCAGTATTCTTCTCATCCAGCTTTTCATACACAGCCGTAATAGCAGTGACTAACAAAACACAGAAATCAATTATATTAAATAAAAGAGAGTAACATTTTCATATCTGTACATCTCCTTCAGGCTGAGTGTCTGTAAGCTTTCAGAGAGAAGCTGTGAAGCTCTGGCCTCAGTTCTCAGCTCCCAGTCCTCTAGTCTGAGAGAGCTGGACCTGAGTAACAACGACCTGCAGGATTCAGAAGTGAAGCTGCTCTCTGCTGGACTGGAGAGTCCACACTGTAGACTGGAAACTCTCAGGTAAGATCAGGTTATGATGCTTTTGTCTAACAATAGGTTGTAACTATAATATTGCATGGTGTTTTTTGATGGATTTGTGTTTTCTTTTCTTTTTTGTGGTCATATTTTTTCTGCATTTGTCAAGCAGAATCATTTTGTATGGTATAAACTCTGTATGATAAAAATGTATTTTGCTGTGTTCCTCTTCTCCTTTAATTCTATTTTCAAGAGCCTGGACAACAGTCAAATGAGTGACTGGACAACAGAGCAGAGTAGCAGGGACTTTAATGTAAGTTTGGAAAAGGGGAGGAGTTGGGTGAGGAGGGTCGGAAGACTCTGGATATTTGGTTTGGAGTCTGACGAGGACCCTGGGAAATTTGCGACCACCCTGAGAAAAGAGAGAGAGAGAGAGAGAGAGAGAGGGAGAGAGAGAGAGAGAGAGAGAGAGAGAGAGAGAGAGAGAGAGAGAGAGAGAGAGAGAGAGAGAGAGAGAGAGAGAGAGAGAGACACCCATGAAGGGCTGGACAGGGTTAGAGCATCACGTGTTTGATCTCTGAAACACCAAATGTTCTCTGCACAAGTGTACTTGAGTAAGACACTGAACTCCTTCCTGCTCACTGACAGTGACTCTGGAAAGCTAATTATCTAAAATATAAAGGAAAATGTTCTGTCTATTTTGTCAGTTTGAATCAAAACAAGCTCACAGAGAGATGCTGTAAGAAGTTGTCATCAGTTCTCAGCTCCCAGTCCTCTAGTCTGAGAGAGCTGGACCTGAGTAACAACGACCTGCAGGATTCAGGAGTGAAGCTGCTCTCTGCTGGACTGGAGAGTCCACACTGTAGACTGGAAACTCTCAGGTCAGTATTCCTCAACCTGTTCAACAGACGACCATTTAAATCCTGCTTTACATACATGCGAATAAACTCCTAACCTGTAGAGGATTTTCTGTTTATGCAATTTTAAAACCAATTGTAATACCAACATTTAGCAACACTTCCTAGCCTCTATGAATTATTTTCCATGAGGACATTTCATTCTTTCCTCTCCTTGCTGCCTCAGTTGTTGAAACCTAAAATACCAGAAAGGACTTCTGATATTCTGTCACAAAGTGAGTGGAGAACTCTCAAACTGGAGCAAATGAAACCACAAAGCAGATCATCTAGTCAACTGTTTGTATTTGAGGCAGTTACACTTTTGCTAGCATTTGACCTCATTATCAGAACTAATTTCACAGTAGTATACTAAGAAAATCTAACATGTTGCTTCTTTTCTGTGTGTGTGTGTGTGTGTGTGTGTGTGTGTGTGTGTGTGTGTGTGTGTGTGTGTGTGTGTGTGCAGGCTGTCTGGCTGTCTGCTCACAGAGGAAGGCTGTGCTTCTCTGGCCTCAGCTCTGAGCTCCAACCCCTCCCATCTGAGAGAGCTGGACCTGAGCTACAATCATCCAGGAGACTCAGGAGTGAAGCTGCTCTCTGCTGGACTGGAGGATCCACACTGGAGACTGGACTCTCTCAGGTCTGGAGAGGCAACGTCTGCTAGAAGGCTGAGAGCTGGCACACATTTTCTCTGTCATGCTGAGAAGCTGAGGAATATTGTTTGATGTTTAATGGTGGATATGAGTGATGCTGTATGGAAAATTATTCATCAGGAAGGTTATTTAATGCCCATGTTTCCATTATCAAAGAGAATATGCTGGACTGACTTTGTTTCCCCCACAGTGTGGCCCATGGTGGAGTCCAGAGGTTGAAACCAGGTGTGAGGAAGTGTAAGTGTGTATTTAGTTTGATTCATGAGAACAAAGCAGCAAACATTCAACTACTTACATGGAAAGTCTCTCTACACAGCAGCATGTGACATCTATTCATTCAAGTCCTATTGTGAATGAAGATTATATAATGTGTCATCATGAAACTGTTAAGAAATTAAAGGTCAATGTCAATAAATCAACAAATAATGAACAGGTCTATTAGAATAAATAGTTTCTGTATTGTGTCTTGTTCTCCCCATCAGATGCCTGTGAACTCACTCTGGACCCAAACACAGCACACAGAAAGCTCTTCCTGTCTGAAGATAACAGAAAGGTGAGAGTGAGAGAGGAGCAGCCATATCCTGCTCACCCAGAGAGATTTGACTACTGGCCTCAGCTGCTGTGTAGAAATGGTCTGACTGGTCGCTGTTACTGGGAGGTAAAGAGGAAAGGAACGGTTCTTATAGGAGTGACTTACAGAGGAATCAGTAGGAGAGGAGAGGGTGCTGACTGCTCAATTGGAGGGAATAAAAAGTCTTGGAGTCTGTCCTGCTGTGATGATGGTTACTCTGCCTGGCATAATAACAGAGGAACAGACATACTAACCCCCCCCTCCTCCTCCTCCTCTGACAGAGTAGCAGTGTATCTGGACTGGTCTGCTGGCTCTCTGTCCTTCTACAGAGTTTCCTCTGACTCACTGATCCACATCCACACCTTCCACTCCACATTCACTGAACCACTCTACCCTGGGTTCTGGTTTGACTCGTCTGGTTCCTCAGTGTTGCTTGTCAGATAGAGGAGGGAGAGAGAAACACTCACACTGCTGACCAAAAACAGCTGCTGACATGATAGTTCACTCTGTACAGGATCACATGTCACAGTGAGGTGTGGTGAGGACCCAAATGCAGGACAGCGAGGCTGGTAGTAATCAAACCCCAAGACTGGGTGTTTAATATAACGGGTGCAGGAAACAACAGGTAAACAGAGACAGGCGCACTTAACTGACACGTAACAGGAAATAATGAACCGACAAAGACTGACTGGGGAACAAGACTAATATACACATGGGGAGGTGATTTCAAATCAGACACAGCTGGGGCAGACAGGTACACGTAGAACTAAAAGAACCAGACAGGGAAACAATACACAAAGAAATAAAAAACCTAGACAATGAACAAAGGGACTGAAAGTCACAACCGTGACATCACATACACACACACACACACACACACACCCACACACACCCACACACACACACACACACACACACACACACTTACTTTAAAATGAGAATATTGATGTTTTTATTTTCATATAGGTTTGCTACTAATTTCACTGTAAACAAACAGAACATGGTTTTGACATCACACATGTACAAGAAAACAGACATTTAAGTAAAAATCAACATTGTTTGATCTTATTGGTTTCAAACATTTTATTTTATACTTTTTATTGTCAACATATATATATATTTTACTTAATATGTGAATATAATTGTCCTAAAATAAACCAATATCTGTTCCGGTGTTGCATAAATGAGGAGATGAGAGACGAATGCGTACGTAAAAGTATCCACATTTGACATTGTCTGTGCTTGCTTCACTTTGTAGCCGTTAATCATTTAAATGCAGGTGTTTTGTTGTTTTGTGCTTTTGGTGAAGTGTGTGTCCATGTTATATCATCAAGTGCGTCTCCATTTTTCCCCCTGAATATATTGTTATATTTCATGAATAAATACAGACACTGATTTGGTTGTTGTTTCTACTCCAAACACACAGTTTTGCAGCATGATGTATTTCCTTTGTACATCAGGTTGTTAGATTGCTGTGGATGCAGATCAGCTGTCAGGCTGCGGTCTGTTGGCTGAAGGCTTCAGAAGTCCAGATCTGAAACTGAGCTGACAGCAGCTGAGAATGATCCGACCTCTGCATGGTCACCTTCTGAAAAATGATTTTATATATATTCCTTTAGGTTTCAATTAGACATATTCATGATGGAATAACTTTTAATTACATTCCCTCTGTAGCTTTTGCAATATAAAAAAAAATCACTGAAATAGCGATACTAGTCTTTTTATACTGAGCGGACCCAGCATACAAGCATTTCATAGCTCTGTTTCCCTGTGTATGCTGTGTATAAGACAAATAAACAGACTTGAACCCTAAGTAAAAGAAATAATGAGTTTTATGAATGGCAGGTCATGCAGCTCTATGTGAGAGCGCTGTTGATTTTGTTGCTGGAATAAGTTTTTGTTCCATGGTTCCAAACTTTACCTTCAAGTTTAATGAAGTATTCAATGACTTTAGTGTTAATAATATACATGTAGCACTTGCAATACAATGGAAAATGTGACAAACACTTGCAGTGTGCCGAGCTTTCCGCAGCACTGATTGAACCTTGATGCACCGAGCGTTACCTTCATTTCATCCACAAAATGCTTTCCACGTGTTTCACTAAATAGATTTCATGCCACGAAATAAACTTTGATCATGTTACAATTGCATAAATCTACACAATTTAATATAAGATCATTTTGTACATTAAATGAAAATGTCTTCATTTTGGTCCTTTGGTCATTTCGCTCATCCTGGAAGTAAGATTTTCTGGTTTGATTCTGTACATGTTATATAAATCTATGATTTGAATATATTTATTAAGGACAATAGACAGCTGCGTATGTTTAATGCCCCCCATTTGCTCTATTCTTATTTATATTCTATTTTTCTTGCTGTATCCTGTTACCATCTGCTGCTTCAAAGACCCACAAGGAGTAAAAGTTCATTTTTAATACATTTTTTTGTCACCAGTATATTAAACAAATATTTTCCTAGATTTGTTGAAGAATGTGAAACAAGTTATATTAGATTTAACTAGATTCGTCTGTGTGTTTATCAACCACTGTGCAGTTATCAGCAGTAACAAACACACCAACACCATGTGATAAACATTTTATTTTTAAAAAAGAACAACAACTAGTCGGTTATCTAAAATGAAAGCAGCAGTTTGTGTACAGAGTGTTTTCACGCTGGTCGTCCTCACAGAGGACCCAGAACCTCCTGTTTCACCACAGCTGCTTCGATCGCACGCTCTTCAGCCTGGAAGGAAAGGACAGACAGTGAGACACGATGCAGCAGACCTGACAAGTCTCTTCTGCCCGGCTTCATGTCTTTCCTCTGCACTTCTCTACCATCCATGGTCATTCTGGGGTCACAGGAACATTTCACTGTTGTCATGTGGAAAGCTCGCAACTCCAATTTCTGTAATTTTCATGTTTTATCTTCAACTGAAGGATTACATGTTCCTCTAAAATCCTGCGAGCCTTGGGTTTCTGAAACCTTTTCAAAACAAACTGGACAGCCTCAGAGTTGCACGTTCATCTGCTAAAGACAAAGCTGCTTCTTAATTCATGAAACGTTGACATTTTGGACATTTGGACATTTTTTCACCCGACAGAAACGATTTGTTCCATCTATTGTCAGGGTGCTGTGACCTCTGACCCTTGACCTCTTTACTGTTGGTTGCTTGTAAAGTTGGTGATCCAGAAATTGAAGCTGATTAAATATTTGGGGGTACACATAGATGCCACCTTGTCTTGGAACACCCACATTGATTTTATCTGCAAGAAAGTCCAGCAGCGTATTTATTTTCTTCGTAGGTTGAGGTCTTTTGGGGCTATAGTCAGATTCTACTTATGTTTTTCTCATCCATAACCCAGAGTGTTATGCAGTACTGCATCACAACTTGGTACGCCAGCTTGTCCGTCCAGCTCAAAGCCAGGCTGTGCAGACAATTGAGAATTTGCTCCAAGATTGTTGGCCAGCCACTAGAGCAACCTTTTCAGCCAGCTTAGCTCAAGAACGTGTTAAGGCTAGCTGACAGTATCTCCTCCGACCCTTCGCTGTGCTTTATGGAGAGAACCAACTTCTGCCCTCTAAAAGGCGGTTCAGAGTTCAGCAGTTCAAACACAACAGACTGAGGAATTATTTTATTCCCCAGTCAGTTATGTTGCTTAACCAAAACAGCAGGCCAGTCCGGGAAGTGCAATCAGGGACTCCTGTGCAATAATTATAATTATAATGGTGAGGTGTAAAATTAGGATTTTGGGTGGAGAGTGCAATACAGTGGCTTAGCGCACTATGGGGGTAACTGAGGGTCCCTGTGCTATTTATTTGCTATTTATGTGCTATTCGGATGTTTATGTGTAATTGAATGTGGTGTGATTATGTGTTTTATGTGCAATGTCATGTCATTGTGTTTATTCTGAATGGAGCTGCTATGATGCATGACAAATTTCAGAGAAATCTGACAATACAGTTCCATTGTATCGTATCATATCGTATCGTAAAATCACTTTTCTTTAGACAATTTTAAAGTTCCAACAAATTTATGATGACAAAAACTTTAAAAAAATGTTTAAATCCCAATTGCAATATTCTGTCACACAATCATAATTAGATTTATTGTCAATATCATTCAGCCCTAATCTGAATGTGAAAAAATCAAACTGCATTGTATCGGTGTATCATGTTTTTTTCAGCCAGCCCAATTTCCATTCCAACCAAACAGAACAGATTCCTGCTCTCTGGTTGAAGGAGTGATAATCAGCTGCTGTAGAGTTTGGTTGGAGTAAAACCTGCAGACTCTCAGCCTCCATGGAGCAGGACGGTTTATACTGAGACTTCTGTCTGACTCACTGAGGGCAGATGAAGGAGGCGGGAGCTTTGGACCAAACTCCGTACTGCTCTGTAGACAACACCGCCAACATGATAAGAACAGAGTTAAAGAGGAATAAAACAGGTAAATACAACAGGAAAAAAAGGTAAAAACTATAGATTTAATCTGTAAAAATGTGTTTTAAGAGGTGACATCACATACTGCTGATGGACTTTGTGCTCATTTCTAACAACTTGTCTCAAGGAGTAGAGTCTGAAGTTTTGACTGTAGTTACCTGTCTGCTGGCCGGAGGAGGAGGAGGTGGAGGAGGAGGTGATGTTGAAGAGGTTTGGCGGCTGCAGGTCGGCCTTGCCCTGTCCCTCCTCTTCATCCTTTTCATCCTCCTCATCCTCACTCTCTTCCTCCGATGAAGAGGAGGACTTGTCGGAGGAGGAGCTGGTGAAGATGGCCTTGAACAGATCCATGGGAGGCCTGCTCTCCTCTTCTTCCTCCTCCTCTTCCTCACCCTCACTCTTCTTATCGGAGCTCGGCTGCTCTGGTGCCTTTGTCTGCAGGAGGGAACATCGTTTTGTTTTTAGATTTGTTTAACCAGGAAGTTCCTCTGAGATCAAAACTCATTTTCCAGATCTGGCAAAGACAGCAGCATCAAGACAAACAGCATGTGACACGGACATGAGCAAATATACAATCAAATCACATTAAAAGGTAAGAAAAGTCAGACTTCACTATATGAGCGTTCAGAGGCAGTAACATACAAACACAATCACACTTATCAAACCCAAACTAATGGCTAGTCAGCAATCAGTCTGTACTGGACTGACAAGGAAACAGCACTTCCGGTCACAACTTTCAAAATAAAAGCCTAATTGTCCAATATGTGTTACCAGGTTTTTATGACTAAATACCAATATAATAATGTAAAAAATCTATTGAGGAGGAATCTGTAGTAAATATGCTTTATATATTAATTATATAATGATATTAAATGTAGTTTAACCAGCCTTAAAACATAAATACGCTGCCCAGCCTCCAGCCGGCTCTCCAGCTGCACCGGGATGAAAGGTGAACAACTCAGAGAAATTAGAGAAATTGTGTGGCTGAGTTCAGAAAATAATTAAAAATAATAAATGCATATGAACTAAGTTAAATAAAATGACTAGCTTACATTTATTTCTATGACCTTGTTGTCTTTTTTATTTATGTTAAGCATGCACTGTAGCCATTATTACCTTACTGGTTGTATGTATTGTTTATGTATGGTTATATATGTTGTGCTTATGATGGAAAATAAATAAATATGATTGAAAAAAATACACAGGGTTTTCTGGGTAGCAGTTCATATCCTCCTTAAGGTCACGTTTGGGATAATGTGATCTGTTCTCTTTATAGTGAGGTTTTGTGTGGAGTGAGGTCGCCCTCTGGTGGATTGTACTGGCTACAGCAGGTGTGCAGGTTGGCTGGCTTTCTGTAGTTTTATATTGCTGCTCTGCATTCTGTTTCTACTCTGAAAGTAAAGGAGCAGTATGTTGAAAAGTTTATTTTTCTGTCCATACAGAAGTAGTGTGGTAAATGTATGTGGCAGGAATGTATATATTATGTAGATACTGTTGTACTGTAATAGACTGGAGTGAGGACAGTTTCAGGAAAAAATCATTTTCAAATATCAGCAGCTCCCCCTGCTGGACTGACAAGGAAAGGACTGGTATGAAAGAATGTGGCGGGCGTTCATTGGCAGTATGATTATTCAGTCCCTCTGAGGAAAGTGCTGCCTGTCTCTTGGTTCAGTTTGTACAGAGGAGGCTCATATTCTAGTGATTCTGGGTCTAATATTTCCTATTCAGGGTCATCAGGTGGGAAGGAAAGCTAGCAGGTTTAGCACTGACCTTTGACCTCTGAGCCTTATTGGATCCTGGTGGAAGCAGAGAAAGAAATGCCTTTGTGTGTGTGTGTGTGTGTGTGTGTGTGTGTCCAGTGTCTGAAATTAACTGGCTCACCTGCCAAGCAATGGTAAATAAAAAACAAACAAAAAAAAAAACCTGCCAAGCAACATTACTATCTTAAACGAAAACAAAGATTAAGCTGTTACAAAACCTTGTGATGAAGTGAAATAAAAAAACATAAAATTAGACTGGAAATAACTAAAACTGTATGAACAGTATTGCCAAAGCATTGATTACAGTGTTGAATATGATGGAATATAATACAATAAGTAAAATTAATTTTACCACTCTCTTGTATAAGTATATGTGTGTGTGTGTGTGTGTGTGTGTGTGTGTGTGTGTGTGTGTGTGTGTGTGTGTGTGTGTGTGTGTGTGTGTGTGTGTGTCCCTTTAGTGAAGGAACTGGGCTGCTGCATGTTCAGCTCCCTTCACTGTGAGTATCAGTAGACAGACTGTGTGTGGTTGTGTACAAAAGTTGTATATGTAGGTTCTAGGATTATTTAAAAGCTAAAGGAAAGAAGGAATACAGAAAATAGATACATTTTCAGATGAAAACTAAGAAATCATTGTAAAGGAAACTCAGATGCAGTCACTCACTGTCTTTCTGCCCCCTAGCGGCCGTTAGGAGACATTCACTCACTCGCTGTTAGTCTTTCTGCCCCCTAGCGGCCGTTAGGCGGCATGTCGATGTCTACCATCTCTACTTGACTGAACCAGGATCAGTCACTCGCCTCCTCTCTGCAACTCTGCTGCTTCACATCTATGGCGCTGTGTGTCCTTCTTCATAGAAATGTGTCAGCCTGCCCATTTCCAAAGATTTTTAGTGTACAGAATCGGGTACTGCGTATTAATTTAAAACTCACTCAAAATATTACTAATACCACCACTGCTACTAGACTTTTAACCTTTATTTTTACAGGGCTTTTCAAAAACATCTATACAATGCTGCTTTACAGATAATAGAACAGCAAAGGAGTTAAATGAAGTGATAGAATAGAATAGAAAAGAAGAATAAAAAGAAGCAGGAGACAAAATAATTATGAGCATCAGAAATCATTTTTACTGAAGAGTGACTGACTGATCAATATTACTGGCGAAGGGAAAAACGAATACTGTTAAAATGTAAATGAAGGGAAAGTTTCATATCCTCTCTCTCACTCTCTCTCTCTCTCTCTCTCTCTCTCTCTCTCTCTCTATCTGATTTCCGTGTTGAAGCTGCTTCTTTCACTTTTACTTATCGGCATGACGCAGTTGATTTAACGACAAAAGGTATTGTAAGCAGTTTACAGTGTATTCAACTTTAAAGACTCAGCTTGTTTTTTTGTTTTTTTTATCATAATATTACCGCCTACCATCGGCTAAATAAGCTAATATTATCTTATTTAGCCGATAAAAAGAGGAAATTGCGTCTGTCTGAAAAGCCGTTGTTTAGGTTCAAAACACAACTCAACACTTCTTACGGTTTCCCAACATATCAGTGTTTGAGTGTTAATGAAGTCATCTAATAAGAGCAGAAGTAGCAGCAGTAATTTGACGTGTTGCTTTCTGAACGTGTTTAATCAGGACACAGCCTGCAGGTTTGAGGTTTGTACACTCAGTGTATATGTGACATGTTGCTGACAGAGTGATCACAGCACTTTAAGTAATATATCCTGTAAAGGAAACTTTATTCTAATGAATCAGTCCATCTAACAGCATGTTGGGTGTGTTTGTGTAAAGGTGTTCGCTCCACTATGAGTCTGTCTGAGGAGAGAGAGGAGGGGCTCCCTCCCTCTAAAACCACTCTGTCTGGGGAACATGACAGCCAGACCAAAGCTAAGAGGTAAGATGAGGATCTCTAACTGTCCATGACTGTTCCCCATCTCAGAGCTCAGCAGTGAAATCATTAACCCATCATTATTCAGAGTAAAAGCTCTTTTTTCTGTTGTGTTGAAGCCCAGTCCAGCAGGAGAGACCAGACTCCCCTGTACCCAGCTGTGTGTCCATGAAGAGTGACGACTCCAAGGATTTTGATATTAATTTTAAAGAACAGCATTCATCAGACAAAAAGTAAGTTGTTATTAGCATTAAAACATGTAACATTATATACTTATTTTTAACAATTACTGTATTTATCCAGAAGGGTTTCACTTTACATACATGCTCTTTTGCAGCATTGCTCTGCTTCACATGCATACAGTTACAGATATTCATACCAGAGCTGCTCAGTACAACCACAGTCTTCTGCTGTTGGTCACTGAGCAGCTCTACCAGAACAATCTGGGGGTTGAGTTCCTTACTCAAGGTCTAATTGGTGGTAGTTGCACAGGGTGGAGAAAGAGTTACATATTCACCTGCTGGTCAAAACTCTGCTTCTCTAACATTTTTACTGCCACCACCCTGTTTTATCAATCCTGAGCAGGATCCAGCAGGAGAGAGCAGACTCCCCTGTACCCAGCTGTGTGTCCATGAAGAGTGACTGGTCTATGGATCCTCCTCTTCTGTTCAAAGATGGACAGCACTCTACTGAGCAAAGGTAAGAATTGAAAACATATTAGTTATTATTTGATTCTACTGAACAGAGGAAAGAAGTCATGATACTCTGTTGATTTAGTTTCTTCACATCCAATAATCAGAGCTGCGTTAACAGTAGAGTTCACATTGTGTTTCTACTACGATCCATCATGACAGAACACAGTCACCTTTAACCACGTGTGTGTGTGTGTGTATGACATTATATGCCCTAATACATCATGTTTTCTCCAGAGTCCACCAGGAGAGCTCAGAGGTTCCCAGTGGTCAGTCTGTCCTGGAGCATCAAACAGACCTGAACTCCATATTTATGGTGTGTAAATGTACAACAACACATTTTACCTCAGATACAAATGAAATGAAATGCAAAACAACCACTCTGGTCATAATAATCTCCATGCTTTCAGTGTACGCCAGATAGATCTGATGTTTAATTCAAATATTATTCTGTTCCAGCTGCTTGAGGAGAACATTGTCACTTTTGTGAAGAACGAGCTGAAAAGGTTCCAGAGGGTCCTGCGTCCAGATTACCCAGAATGCTTAGAGAGGCAGAGGGAGGATGTGGAGGATGTGGAGGATGTGGACAGTGGGGAGGAAGAGCAGAGGAGGAGCAGCAGAGAGGCTTTTCTGCAGATCACACTGCACTTCCTGAGGAGACTGAAGCAGGAGGAGCTGGCTGACTCTCTGCAGAGCAGTAAGAGGCTTTTAACAGGTTTAACATGGTGGAGAGGGGAAATGGTGGAAAATAGGAGATGTTTACATTCACTACTGTTACTTCACTACTTGTTCATGAGGCTTAAAATGCTAAACACAGTATTGTTCATTAAAAAAACATGTGATGAGCAGAATAGATGCCATGGGATTGGGCAAAGTATGCAATCACCAAGAAATGTTTACACTTCTCATATTTACAGTAACATCCTCTTGTTGATGTTATTTGTTCATTCAGGAACTCTTGCTCCTTGGTGCCAACGTGAACTGAAATCTAATCTGAAGGAGAAGTTTCAGTGTTTGTTTGAGGGGATTGCTAAAGCAGGAAACCCAACACTTCTGAAGCAGATCTACACAGAGATCTACATCACAGAGGGAGGGAGTGGAGAGGTCAATGATGAACATGAGGTCAGACAGATTGAAACAGCATCCAGGAAACCAGCGAGACCAGAAACAACAATCAAATGTGAAGACATCTTTAAACCCTTACCTGGAAGAGACAAACCAACCAGAACATTGATGACAAAGGGAGTGGCTGGCATTGGGAAAACAGTCTTAACACAGAAGTTCACTCTGGACTGGGCTGAAGACAAAGCCAACCAGGATATACAGTTCACATTTCCATTCACTTTCAGAGAGCTGAATATGCTGAAAGGGGAAAAGTACAGCTTGGTGGAATTTCTTCATCACTTCTTTATTGAGACCAAAGAAGCAGGAATCTGCAGGTTTGACGAGTTCCAGGTTGTGTTCATCTTTGACGGTCTGGATGAGTGTCGACTTCCTCTAGACTTCCAGAACAACGAGATCTGGACTGATGTTACAGAGTCAACCTCAGTGGACGTGCTGCTGACAAACCTCATCAAGGGGAAACTGCTTCCCTCTGCTCGTCTCTGGATAACCACACGACCTGCAGCAGCCAATCAGATCCCTCCTGAGTGCGTTGACATGGTGACAGAGGTGAGAGGCTTCACTGACCCACAGAAGGAGGAGTACTTCAGGAAGAGATTCAGAGATGAGGAGCAGGCCAGCAGAATCATCTCCCACATCAAGACTTCACGAAGCCTCCACATCATGTGCCACATCCCAGTCTTCTGCTGGATCACTGCTACAGTTCTGGACCATGTGTTGAGAACCAGTAAGAGAGGAAAGATGCCCAAGACCCTGACTGAGATGTACATCCACTTCCTGGTGGTTCAGTCCATCCAGAGGAATGTCAAGTATCATGGGAGAGCTGAGACAGATCCACACTGGAATACAGAGAGCAGGAAGATGATTCTCTCTCTGGGAAAACTGGCTTTTGAGCAGCTGGAGAAAGGCAACCTGATCTTCTATGAAGCCGACCTGACAGAGTGTGGCATTGATATCAGAGCAGCCTCCGTGTACTCAGGAGTGTTCACACAGATCTTTAAAGAGGAGCATGGCCTGAACCAGGACAAGGTGTTCTGCTTTGTCCATCTGAGCATTCAGGAGTTTCTGGCTGCTGTTTATGTCTTTCTGTCATTCATCAACACTGGTGTCAATAAACTGTCAGAAACTCAATCAACATCCTGGCGGTCTACACTATTCAGAGACAAATCTAACATCAAACACCTCCACCAGAGTGCTGTGGACAAGGCCTTACAGAGTCCAAATGGACACCTGGACTTGTTCCTTCGCTTCCTCCTGGGCCTTTCACTGAAAACCAATCAGACTCTCCTACGAGGCCTGCTGACACGGACAGGAAGTGGCTCACAGACCAATCAGGAAACAGTCCAGTACATCAAGCAGAAGATCAGGGAGAATCCCTCTCCAGAGAGAAGCATCAATCTGTTCCACTGTCTGAATGAGATTAATGACCGTTCTCTAGTGGAGGAGATCCAACAGCATCTGAGATCAGGAAGTCTCTCCACAGATGAACTCTCCCCTGCTCAGTGGTCGGCTCTGGTCTTCATCTTACTGTCATCAGAAGAAGAGCTGGACGTGTTTGACCTGAAGAAATACTCTGCTTCAGAGGAGGCTCTTCTGAGGCTGCTGCCAGTGGTCAAAGCCTCCAATATAGCTCTGTAGGTGCATACATAACTGGATAGATTCAATATATTAAATGTAATATTTATACAGAAGAGAAAAAAATATATATTTTCAATCTTGTTGTATCTCTTTATCACTAATGCTTCTTCAGGCTGAGTGTCTGTAAGCTGTCAGAGAGAAGCTGTGAAGCTCTGGCCACAGTTCTCAGCTCCCAGTCCTCTAGTCTGAGAGAGCTGGACCTGAGTAACAACGACCTGCAGGATTCAGGAGTGAAGCTGCTCTCTGCTGGACTGGAGAGTCCACACTGTAGACTGGAAACTCTCAGGTCAGTATTCCTGAACAGGGGTGGAACTTAGAGATTTTGGGTACTAGTGGGCTGAAATTTCTACAAGCCCGGAGAAATTATTTCAAGCCCAGTACAGATAATGTAATATTCAAGTTTATTGAGACAGATAATTTTCTAAAGTTACACACTTAACATCAAAATCACAAGTTTGTGTTCTTTTGTATATATCATATTTTATTAATGCTAGATCAGTATAAGTGGTATAATGTTCAAGTTTAACAAGATAAACTACAAGGCACTCAGCAGAGTGCAAACGTCCACCAATGCTGAACAATTCTCCAACTTGCGAAGTTGCAGCCTGAATTTGCAAATCTGCAGCCATAATGGTTTATATTTATTTATTTACCATTTGTCTTCTGGGTTTGAGTGATCTTTTTATCTGACTCAGCTGAGATGAAAAATACTCACAGCTGGCGAGCGGGCGAGTGTTATTTCCAGCTCTGTTCCTGAACCTGTAAAGGTTGAGCCTGCAAGTTTAACATTGAGATTTAAGAGCCATTTTACTTAAGTAATGTTCAATTTAAGGAAAACTTATAAATATTCAAAGTCAGTATTCTTCTCATCCAGCTTTTCATACACAGCCATAATAGCAGTGTCTAAAAAAAACAAAGAAATCAATTATATTAAATAAAAGCGAGTAACATTTTCATATCTGTACATCTACATTGAGGCTGAGCTACTGTAAGCTGTCAGAGAGAAGCTGTGAAGCTCTGGCCTCAGTTCTCAGCTCCCAGTCCTCTTGTCTGAGAGAGCTGGACCTGAGTAACAATGACCTGCAGGATTCAGGAGTGAAGCTGCTCTCTGCTGGACTGGAGAGTCCACACTGTAGACTGGAAACTCTCAGGTCAGTATTCCTGAACAGGGGTGGAACTTAGAGATTTTGGGTACTAGTGGGCTGAAATTTCTACTAGCCCAGAGAAATTATTTAAATCCCAGTACAGATAATGTAATATTCAAGTTTATTGAGACAGATAATTTTCTAAAGTTACACACTTAACGTCAAAATCACAAGTTTGTGTTCTTTTGTATATATCATATTTTATTAATGCTAGATCAGTATAAGTGATGTAATGTTCAAGTTTAACAAGGTAAACTACAAGGCACTCAGCAGAGTGCAAACGTCCACCAATGCTGAACAATTCTCCAACTTGCAAATCTGCAGGCATAACGGTTTATGTTTATTTATCATTTGTCTTCTGGGTTTGAGTGATCTTTGTATCTGACTCGCCTGAGATGAAAAATACTCACAGCTGGCAAGCGGGCGAGTGTTATTTCCAGCTCTGTTCCTGAACCTGTAAAGGTTGAGCCTGCAAGTTTAACATTGAGATTTAAGAGCCATTTTACTTAAGTAATGTCCAATTTAAGGAAAACTTATAAATATTCAAAGTCAGTATTCTTCTCATCCAGCTTTTCATACACAGCCATAATAGCAGTGTCTAAAAAACACAGAAATCAATTATATTAAATAAAAGAGAGTAACATTTCATATCTGTACATCTCCATTGAGGCTGAGTGTCCGTAAGCTGTCAAAGAGAAGCTGTGAAGCTCTGGCCTCAGTTCTCAGCTCCCAGTCCTCTAGTCTGAGAGAGCTGGACCTGAGTAACAACGACCTGCAGGATTCAGGAGTGAAGCTGCTCTCTGCTGGACTGGAGAGTCCACACTGTAGACTGGAAACTCTCAGGTAAGATCAGGTTATGATGCTTTTGTCTAACAATATGTTGTAACTATAATATTGCATGCTGTTTCTTGACATGTTCATAATTTTTCTCCATTTGTCAAACAAAATTGTTTAGTTTGGCATGAACTCTGTATGATAAAATGTATTGTGTTGTATTTCTCTTCTTTTCTACTCTGTTCCTTTTAATTGTATTAAAGGGTTGGACAGGGTTAGAGCATCACATGTTTGATCTCTGAAACACCAAATGTTCCCTGCACAAGTGTACTTGAGTAAGAGACTGAACTCCTTCCTGCTCACTGACAGTGAGTCGCTCTGGAAGCTAAATATCTAAAATATGAAGGAAACATTTTCTATCTGTTTTGTCAGGTTGAATCAAAACAAGCTCACAGAGAAATGCTGTAAGAAGTTGTCATCAGTTCTCAGCTCCCAGTCCTCTAGTCTGAGAGAGCTGGACCTGAGTAACAACGACCTGCAGGATTCAGGAGTGAAGCTGCTCTCTGCTGGACTGGAGAGTCCACACTGTAGACTGGAGACTCTCAGGTCAGTATTCCTCAAACTGTAAAGGTTGAATAAAGGGCGATAGGACTGGAGAGCTTCTTGAAACTATCAGCTGTATCAGACAAGAAGGTGGTCTTTGGCAGAGGATATATATTAGCCAGGAAGATAATAAGGAACCAAGGCACACAACTTGAGGTGAAAAATATGAAATGCCTTTATTCCATTGGCAAGTTGTAAATTCTGAACATTGTTAAAAAGCTCCGACGCGTTTCGCCGTCTTGCCTTCTTCTGGGAGCTTACACAAAGCACAATGCTAAGAGACTTAAAGGAGAGACAAAGGTGAAACAGGTGTTCTCATTCAGCAATCCTTGTCAATCTGACAAGTGGAGTGCAGGTAGCCACTCCCCTAGAGGGAACAGGCAGGAACAACAAGAGGCATCGGCAACTTAAAATAACCATATCAAGTGAACAGCACATAAAAATATACAAGGCCAATAGACACTCATGTTGAACACTATACAATTTAAGGGGGTGGATATACATACAGATATGCCCATATGTATGCATATATATATATACATACACATGCACATAAACAGCTATATTCTGGAAGACCTTATAGGAAATGAGTCAGATCTAAATCTTCCTTTAAGCCAGGGTAATGGGTAGCTCCAAGCCTCAAAATCCAAAAACTTTCCCGTTGGTTAAGTTGTTTGATCCTATTACCTCTGCCTATAGACTCTGGGATGTGATCAATGCCAATAGCTTTCAAAATAAAAGGATTACTGTTGTGCTTCTCTTTGAAGTGTTTGGCCATAGGGTTTTCATTATTCGTCCTTATGGCATATTTATGTTCTGAGAGTCTATCTTGGAGCCTGCGTTTAGTTCTCCCAACATAAAACACGTTGCAAAGGGGCATTCCAATTTATAAATAACAAATGTTGTCTTACAATTTGTGAAATGTCTTATTTTATAAATATTATTTATATGATTATCTTGGAAGCTCTTGCATTGTTGTACATTAGAACAGTGGTTACAGTGACCACATTGAAAGCAACCAACAGGCTTTGGAGGAAGCCAGGTAGTTTTTGGATGGCAGGTAGGTGACTATGAACCAGCTTATCACCAAGGCTAGGTGAGCGTTTAAAACTGAAGATAGGGGGCTCTGAAAACATATCTCGTAATGAGGCATCACACTGAAGAATACTCCAGTTCTTTTTAATAATATTCTTCATATGATTTGCCTCAGTACTGAATGTTGTAGAGAAATAGATTCTCTCAGGTTTATGATGGAATGACTTTCTCTGCAAAAGTGTTTCTCTGTCTACATCTTTTGCTCTACTAGCTTTTTCAACTACTGCCTTCTCATAGCCTCTTTGAAAGAAACAATTCTCATTTCTTCAGCCTTTTGGTCAAAATCTCTCTCTTGGTCACATGTTCTCCTTAGTCTTTGGAACTGACCATAAGGTATATTTTCTTTAAGGTGTTTAGGATGACAACTTTTTGCATGGAGAATTGTATTACAGGAAGTAGGTTTCCTGAAAATAGTGGAATGTAAGTATGCCTCTTTGTCCTTGTGTTTTTCCAAATGTAGGAAATTAATTTGGTCTTTGTTGTATTCCAAAGAAAGTTTAATGTTTTTGTTTGTAGTATTTAAATACTGGTGAAAGGCTAACAAATCCTCATCTGACCCTGCCCAGAACAAACAGATGTCATCTCTATATCTTCCCCAATAAATAATCTTGTCTAGGAAAGGGTGTTTAGTGAGTTAAATACATACCGTATTTCCTCTAATAGTGGCCTGTAGTCAATTAAAAGCCGGGTCTCTGATAATGGCCGGGGCCGTGGTCGACACGAACAAATAAAGGCCGGCCCCAAATACAGGCCGGGGAAAAAAACAAAGGAAACAAGACTAGGTCAAAACCTAGTATATGGCTGGACCGTGTCCGTCTCCTCTCTCCGCCGCTGTCCTCTCCACCGCGCCCATGGCCTGTACCTATCGGGGACACCCGGTGACGCATCGGCGTAGGGACCTGCCGAAATCTCGGCCAGATCACCGGGAACAAATCGGCGGCCAGCTATCAGCACTGGCCGGAACCGAGCCCCCGGGAAACTCAAAGCGTCGGCAGTAAGCCCTCGGCGCACCGAAACCTCCATGCCGCCGACAGAACAGAGGGCTGTCAGGTGGACTGAGCTCGCGCATCGAAATAAATAGCGATATGATATAATTGTATAGATTCTACTTTAGCTTCAGTTAGCTTCGGCTTACATGCAAACAACGGTGGATACCGGTAAACTCCTGGTGCCTGTTATACATAGTAACAAATAGTAGCTGTAGTTTGTAGTAACATACAAGTGCCACAAGATGGCAGTATGCCACAAGATGGCTCGGCCGGCGGAAGTCTCTGGAGCATGCCGTCGTCGATTACCGCAATTATCGTAATGCACCCTCTGGAGTTTAGTTAAATAAAGGCCCAGGCCAATATTAGAGGAAATACGGTAGTCTCTTTCCCATTTGCCCATATATAGACCTGTATATGAGGGGCTGCAGAACGCCCCCATGGCTCACCCTTTAGCTTGTCTAAATAGGCGGTCTTGAAAAACAAAGATGTTATTATTTAGAGTCCATTCTGTCAGGGATAGTATGAATTGTGATGGAGGGTGATCTGTTTCTGATCTCTCACTCAGGAAATGCTTTAGTGCTGACAGACCTCCTTCATGTTCTGTTGTTGTGTAAAGTGTTTCAACATCCATAGTAGCCAGTACAGTATTATGTCCTATATTACTTAGTTGTTGTATCTTATTAAGGACATCTGTGGTGTCTTGGATATAGGCTGGAAGAGATGGTAGCTCAGGTTTAAGAAAGTAGTCAATAAATTTAGAGATGGGCTCTGTAAGGCTGTCTTTGCCTGAGTTGACGGGTCTACCTGGGGGGTTTCCAGAGTCTTATGAATTTTCGGGAGTAAGTACAAAGATGCCAGTCTGGGGTTTTCATTGAAAATAAACTTAAACTCATTATCTGAAATCCAATTATTATCTCTAGCTCTTTGTAGAGGATACAAGAATTGTAATTCTTTGTATTATATTTCTATGTTCTATTTGTTCGGTGTAATTATTGTGGACAGGTATATTATCCTATCAGAATTTGAATGTCTGTTCGTGTCAGCCTATCAGAGCCCGGTTTCAGTGTGTTTGGGCGTGCCTGAAAAGTAGAACGGAGGAAGAGAACGTGTTGACTGTGGGAGAGACAGCAACTTTTCCCCCGGTGGTTATTAGCATTAATTCAATCTGTAACTATTAAAACAGAGACAGATGTCAAAACGGACAGTTCCCAGCAAACATTTCGACGTCGATCAGAGGTCTAATCGACATCCGCCTGGAGGTCAATACGACGTCTAGTGGAGGGGCTGATATGAAAGTTTTATAGATGACATTTCAACCTATATAAAATTTACTTGTCAGCGAAGCCACTAAATACCCACAAACTTATGAAAGAAAATAGAATTAATCGAAATTTCATGTCTTTCTATGATACCTTGTAGTGTTTTTTTATGGAATACTTTAAATCTTTAACCCATTTAGGGCATAGAGAAATACATTACATAATACTCTTCAACAAAAGAAAGCGTTCGGGATATAGAGAAAACACAAAAAACATTTTGAAAATAATGTTGCATTTGCTTGTTTATTGAGACAAATCCCAAACCCCATCGCCCCAGTCCTTGCTGGTGCAAGTCCTATGGCTGCTTTTTCGTTTTCTGTGGCCTTCACCTTCCATCTCTTCACTGCAGCTGGAAAAAGGCAAAAAAATTAATATTCATCTTTCCAGAGCCTCTTCTGAATGCAAAGGGTAAAAGCATAACACGTATGTGCAAATACATTTGCATTTTAATCGAAGTGCCTTTTGTTAACTCACCTGACCAGCTCGCCTCCCCTGTCAAACTCCCCAAGTCACTGATCTCTGAGTGGGATTTTGTTTCTATTTTGCCAAACTGGTTTTCTACTGAATTCAAAAGAAATACAAATTCTAAATAAATGTTAAGTCTTATTAGGATAATGTAATTTCTCATGTTCTTTTATGTGTATGTGATTTACCTTAGAGTAGGGGCGTCTCACCTATCCTGCAAGATCTGGGGAGGGAGGGCTCATGCTGGACCAGTAAGTAGGTTGAGCTTACACTATACACTTCAGGTAGCTACTGTGATAGAAGAAGATCCTGAAGCCCACCTCACCACATCTCAGGTAGATTATTACGGTAATTTCATTCAGCAAGATAGGCACAAACATACCTGTAGTCGTGGGTACAGAGACTAATCGTACTGGAGGGTGGGGACATAGAGCCTTCACTATCCAATGGTCTAGGGTGAGGACACTTTATCTACCCCTACAAGGCGGTGGCATTACCCCTCCGCTACATCTTGATAAGATTTCTTTCAGTTCCAGTTTGAGAGACTCAGTAGGATTGTAAGTCAGAGGTTCATAGTATTCTGTATTACTTAGTTGATTGTTAGCCTCTTCTACATATTTGTCTTTGCCCCAAACAACTATAGCAGCTCCTTTATCTGTCTTTTAATCACCAAGTCCTCATTTTTCAACACTTCATTTAAAGCACTTTGTTCATCTTTAGAGAGATTGTGGGACTTAGATGTATCATTCTTCTGCTTAAATAGATGACCAACCTCATAGTCAATCTTTTTAGCAAAGGTATTTAATGTAGCATTGAGGGTAGCAGGACAAAAGGTAGATTTGGGTTTAAAAGGTGTTTTTTGAGGCTTGGAGCTCCACATTACCCAGGCTTAAATGAAGATTTAGATCTGACTCATTTCCTATAACATAAACAGCTATATTTCCAGAATATAGCTGTTTATGTGTATGTATATATATATGCATACATATGGGTATGTCTGTATGTGTATGTATATATGCATATATATGTTTTTTATCCTCTTTCCCTGTCACCCCCTTAAATTGTATAGTGTTCAACATGAGTGCCTATTGGCCTTGTATATTTTTATGTGCTGTTCACTTGATATGGTTATTTTAAGTTGCCGCTGCCTCTTGTTGTTCCTGCCTGTTCCCTCTAGGGGAGTGGCTACCTGCACTCCACTTGTCAGATTGACAAGGATTGCTGAATGAGAACACCTGTTTTACCTTTGTCTCTCCTTTAAGTCTCTTACCATTGTGCTTTGTGTAAGCTCCCAGAAGAAGGCAAGACGCCGAAACATGTCAGAGCTTTTTAACAATGTTCAGAATTTACAACTTGCCAATGGAATAAAGGCATTTCATATTTTTCACCTCAAGTTGAGTGCCTTGGTTCCTTATTATCTTCCTGGCTGTAAAGGTTGAACTTGAAACTTTAACATTGGGATTAAAGAGCCATTTTACTGTAGTACTGTTCAAAGGAAATCTTGAAAATGTTCAAAATCAGTATTCTTCTCATGCAGCTTTTCATACACAGCCATAATAGCAGTGACTAACAAAACACAGATATCATATTAATTATAAGAGAGTAACATTTTCACATCTGTACATATCCTTCAGGCTGAGCGGCTGTCAGCTGTCAGAGAGAAGCTGTGAAGCTCTGGCCTCAGTTCTCAGCTCCCAGTCCTCTAGTCTGAGAGAGCTGGACCTGAGTAACAACGACCTGCAGGATTCAGGAGTGAAGCTGCTCTCTGCTGCACTGGAGAGTCCACACTGTAGACTGGAAACTCTCAGGTCAGTATTCCTCAACCTGTTCAATAGACGACCATTTAAACCCTGCTTTACATGCAGGTTACTATCAGCAAATAAACATATTTTCCATGAGGACATTTCATTCTTGCCTCTCCTTGCTGCATCAGTTGTTGAAACCTAAAATACCAGAAAGGACTTCTGATATTCTGTCACAAAGTGAGTGGAGAACTCTCAAACTGGAGCAAATGAAACCACAAAGCTGATCATCTAGTCAACTGTTTGTATTTGAGGCAGTTACAGTTTTGCTAGCATTTGACTTAATTATCGCAGCTAATTTCACAGTAGTATACTAATAAAATCTAACATGTGGCTTCTTTTCTCTCTCTCTCTCTCTGTATGTGTGTGTGTGTGTGTGTGTGTGCAGGCTGGCAGGCTGTCTGCTCACAGAGGAAGGCTGTGCTTCTCTGGCCTCAGCTCTGAGCTCCAACCCCTCCCATCTGAGAGAGCTGGACCTGAGCTACAATCATCCAGGAGACTCAGGAGTGAAGCTGCTCTCTGCTGGACTGGAGGATCCACACTGGAGACTGGACTCTCTCAGGTCTGGAGAGGCAACGTCTGCTAGAAGGCTGAGAGCGGGCACACATTTTCTCTGTCATGCTGAGAAGCTGAGGAATATTGTTTAATGTTTAATGGTGTACATGAGTGATGCTGTATGGAAAATTATTCATCAGGAAGGTTATTTAATGCCCATGTTTCCATTATCAAAGAGAATATGCTGGTCTGACTTTGTTTCCCCCACAGTGTGGACCATGGTGGAGTCCAGAGGTTGAAACCAGGTCTGAGGAAGTGTAAGTGTGTATTTAGTTTCATTCATGAAAACAAAGCAGCAAACATTCAACTACTTACATGGTAAGTCCCTCTACACAGCAGCATGTGACATCTATTCATTCAAGTCCTACTGAGAATGAAGATGATGGCTGATATAATGTGTCATCGTGAAACTGTGAAGAAATTAAAGGTCAAGCTGTTAATAAATCAACAAATAATAAACAGGTCTATTAGAATAAAAATGGTTTCTGTATTGTGTCTTGTTCTCTCCATCAGATGTCTGTGAACTCACTCTGGACCCAAACACAGCAAACAGAAAGCTCTTCCTGTCTGAAGACAACAGAAAGGTGACAGAGGTGAGAGAGAAGCAGCCATATCCTGATCACCCAGAGAGATTTGACTACTGGAAACAGCTGCTGTGTAGAAATGGTCTGACTGGTCGCTGTTACTGGGAGGTCGAGAGGAAAGGAGAGGTTTATATAGGAGTGACTTACAGAGGAATCAGTAGGAGAGGAGGGGGTGATGACTGCTGGATTGGAGGGAATGAAAAGTCCTGGAGTCTGTTCTGCTCTGATGATCGTTACTCTGCCTGGCACAATAACAGAAGAACAGACATACTAACCCCCTCCTCCTCCTCCTCCTCCTCCTCTAACAGAGTAGCAGTGTATCTGGACTGGTCTGCTGGCTCTCTGTCCTTCTACAGAGTTTCCTCTGACTCACTGATCCACATCCACACCTTCCACTCCACATTCACTGAACCACTCTATCCTGGGTTTGGGTTTAGGTTTGTCTCGTCTGGTTCCTCAGTGTCTCTTGTCAGATAGAGGAGGGAGAGAGAAACACTCACACTGCTGACCAAACACAGCTGCTGACATGATAGTTCACTCTGTACAGGAACACACACACACACACACACACACACACACACACACACACACACACACACACACACAGCTATGCCTTTAAAATGAGAAAATGTACAAGAAAACAGACATTTTATTTGGAAAATGAAATGAATGAGATATTTAACCAGACAGAATCAAGTTGTTGTTGTTCACCTGAGAGTCTGTTGTTGATGATTGACAGGTTAAAATATCTTTCCTATGAACCTTTGTTTTATTTGGTATTTTATTAATGTCACACCAAGCTAAACATCTATCATGTTTCCAACAATTTAAGTTAAAATTAACATTGATTGTATAAACAAGCCCAGTTTCAAACATTTTATTTTATACTTTTTATTGTCAAATTTTTTTTTTTACTACATATGTGAGTATAATTTTGCTAAAATCAACCAATATCTTTTTCCATAGTTGTATAAATGAGGAGATGAGTGTGTGCATAAAATTATCAACAGTTGACATTAAACAAATATTATCCATACGGGTTATTTCACTATTATTTAGTACTAATAACTGTATATAATAATAACGGTATATGAGGAAATGTGAGATGAGCGTGTGCGTAAAAGCACGATGATTGAAATCTGTCATGTTTTAAATATCTTAGACTTTGTTGTCGTTTTGTGCTTTTGGTGAAGTGTGTGTCCATGTTATATCATCAAGTGCATCTCCATTTTCTCCCTGAATATATTGTTATATTTCATGAAAAAATACAGACACTGATTTGGTTGTTGTTTCTACTCCAAACACACAGTTTTGCAGCATGATGTATTTCCTTTGTACATCAGGTTGTTAGATTGCTGTGGATGCAGATCAGCTGTCAGGCTGCGGTCTGTTGGCTGAAGGCTTCAGAAGTCCAGATCTGAAACTGAACTGACAGCAGCTGAGAATGATCCAACCTCTGCATGGTCACCTTCTGAAAAATGGTTTTATATATATATTCCTTTAGGTTTCAATTAGACATAATCATGATGGACTAACTTAATTACATTCCTTCAGTAGCTTTTGGAGTATAAAAAAAAATCACTGAAATAGCGATACTAGTCTTTTTATACTGAGCGGACCCGACATACAAGCATTTCATAGCTCTGTTTCCCTGTGTATGCTGTGTATAAGACAAATAAACAGACTTGAACCCTAAGTAAAAGAAATAATGACTTTTATGAATGGCATGTCATGCAGCTCTATGTGAGAGCGCTGTTGATTTTGTTGCTGGAATAAGTTTTTGTTCCACGGTTCCAAACTTTACCTTCAAGTTTAATGAAGTATTCAATGACTTTAGTGTTAATAATATGCATGTAGCACTTGCAATACAATGGAAAATGTGACAAACACTTGCAGTGTGCCGAGCTTTCCGCAGCACTGATTGAACCTTGATGCACCGAGCGTTACCTTCATTTCATCCACAAAATGCTTTCCACGTGTTTCACTACATAGATTTCATGCCACGAAATAAACTTTGATCATGTTACAATTGCATAAATCTACACAATTTAATTTAATATAAGATCATTTCGTACATTAAATGAAAATATTGTCTTCATTTTCGTCCAGGAAATCAAAAGCCACAAATTCATCAAATGCATGAAATGAAGCGTTGTTTTGGGATTTTATCGACAAATTCAAGAGTGATAAAAGTCTGGATTACAGCATTAAGAGAGTATTTAGAGAGAGAGAAAAAAAAAAGAAAAGTACTAATGAAAGGTACTTTATGACAGTATATACCAAAAAGTTTGAGAAAATGTGCAGTATGAAAAAGGTGAAAAATAATAAAACTGTCTGATAAAAATCAGAGAAAAGTCCTAAATCTCTCAGCCAGCTCTGATTGGTCGATCATGTGCGCTCATCCTGGAAATAAAAACACCTACAATCTGTGATTTGAATGTGATTTGAATAGTGTGAACACAAAAACAATAGGAGTAATGGGTTGAAGTACCATAAATGCATACAGAATATTCAGTATAGTATACAGAATACTACAATGTAAAAGTAGTTGTATGTACAATGTACGTGCATGCACAGTCGTGATGCTAATAATGAATATATATCATGCACAGTCTTGATAAATATCAATAGTGCATCAATTGTAATAATACTATGAATAATTATATAAATAATAGTACTTGAGACATATGAAATGGCCAAAAACAGTACAACAATTACTCCAGATAGCTGTTTTACAAATTAATGTGCTATATTTAACTTGCATAAATTAGATTGTGCGTCATTGAAGGAATTATACAATAAAATAAATAATCAAGCAATTATTATCACACTGCATTTCCAGAACACCAGGGGATTCTCCCGGTCCAGTATCTGGATGATACTAACTTGAAAATAACTTTTAAAAAATCACGTGCCACTATAAACTGTAAGTAGCAAGATAAATGAAGGAAGGATAAAAGAAGTTATGAAGGAGATCAAAGTGAAGATAATTCCTGTAGCCTATAGGCTAAACCCGGCTCCATACCGTCAGAAACGTGTCGAAAAATGACAGATAAAATCCACAGTTGTAAGTAGCCTTGATGTGTCTCTCATTCTGTCTTAATCTTTCTTGTGAATTGTGTTTGTGTGTGTTGCCTTGGAATTTCTCTTCGGGGAGAATAAATTCTTACTAAACCTCATTAACAGCAATTCTTGTGTATTTTGCCCATTATGTTCTTAGAGTTAGATCTGTGGTAATTTAGGGGAATTAAACAAATCATACTTGCTGGTGAGATGTCGAACAGCCCACAGGATCATCGCCTAACACAAGTTGCAAAAAAAGAATCAAGTTGGACAGTAAGGCACAGACTCACATCAGCTTAAGACAGATGAATTACACATTAATCTGAACTTTGTGAAATGTTTCTATGTGGATAAAACTAGACAGTCATCCGTGGAGGGGAAAGAGACGCTGTGGGCGGAGCCTCAAACGACACACTTCAAACGTCACTTCAATGTGACGCGTGCGAGGACGTTCCACCTGACAGGACCAGGTTCGCTCGCTTCCTCTCCTCCTCGCATCTTCTCCTCGTTTTCTCCGTGACCTTTGACCGAGGAGTCGAGGAGGAGACGCGAGGCGAGGAGACGAGGAGACGAGGAGAAATCGTTACCAAATGGAACGCACCCAGAGACACAAGAAGCAGCAACAGTGCCAGATGGGAATCGAACCGGCGACGTTTCAGTTCCACACTCACTCCCACTGCTCTCCCACCAGGAAGTAACCTGGAGGAGACGAGGGGAGGAAAGGAGTGGAGGAAAGGAAGGAGAGGGAAAGTGGAGGCCATTTGGGACGATTGATTTGGTATTGATGAAGTGACCCGATCATAACTGACATCACCCGAGGAGGAGGAAGAGGAGGAGGTAGAGGAGGAGAGGAGGAGGTAGAAGAGGAAAGGAGGAAGGAGAGGAGGAGGTAGTGAAGGAGAGGAGGAGGTAGTTAAGGAAAGGAGGAGGTAGTGGAGGAGGGAGGAGGTAGAGGAGGGAAGGAGGAAGGAGAGGAGGAGGTAGTGAAGGAGAGGAGGAGGTAGTGAAGGAAAGGAGGCGGTAGTGAAGGAGAGGAGGAGGTAGTGAAGGAAAGGAGGAGGCAGTGGAGGAAAGGAGGAGGTAGAGGAGGAAAGGAAGAAGTAGAGAAGCAGAGTAGGAGGTAGTGAAGGAGAGGAGGAGGTAGAGGAGGAAAGGAGAAAGTAGAGAAGGAGAGTAGGAGGTAGTGAAGGAGAGGAGGAGGTAGAAGAGGAAAGGAGGAAGGAGAGGAGGAGGTAGTGAAGGAGAGGAGGAGGTAGTTAAGGAAAGGAGGAGGTAGTGAAGGAAAGGAGGAGGCAGTGGAGGAAAGGAGGAGGTAGAGGAGGAAAGGAAGAAGTAGAGAAGCAGAGTAGGAGGTAGTGAAGGAGAGGAGGAGGTAGAGGAGGAAAGGAGAAAGTAGAGAAGGAGAGTAGGAGGTAGTGAAGGAGAGGAGGAGGTAGAGCAGGAAAGGAGGAGGCAGAGGAGGAGATGTTGGGACGCTCCTCATGTTTCAGTGAATATTGTAGAAACGGTGCAGAAAGCCTTCAGCCTGAAACGCTTGTTGTTCTCCTGCTGCTGCTTTTGGCAATAAATGCCTTAAGATTAGTTTGTTTATGTGTCCTCTGATTTATTAGGGTTAGGGTTAGGGCTAACCCTAACCCTAACCCTAATGTTGTAAATAACTATGCATTGCATCAACGTCACATCAATAAAACATAACTGAACCTGCAGCCGATGCTAACAGCAGGACAGATATTCAGTGTTTGGACACTTCAGGGAGAATTACACTGAGTTCAACAGTAGAATGAACTGTCATTAACTAACAGACTGATCATTAACAGACTGATCATTAACTAACAGACTGATCATTAACAGACTGATCATTAACTAACAGACTGATTATTAACTAACAGACTGATCATTAACTAACAGACTGATTATTAACTAACAGACTGATCATTAACTAACAGACTGATCATTAACAGACTGATCATTAACTAACAGACTGATCATCCACTAACAGACTGATCATTAACAGACTGATCATTAACTAACTGACTGATCATCCACTAACAGACTGATCATTAACTAACTGACTGATCATTAACTAACAGACTGATCATTAACAGACTGATCATTAACTAACTGACTGATCATCCACTAACAGACTGATCATTAACTAACTGACTGATCATCCACTAACAGACTGATCATTAACTAACAGACTGATCATTAACTAACAGACTGATCATTAACAGACTGATCATTAACTAACTGACTGATCATCCACTAACAGACTGATCATTAACTAACTGACTGATCATTAACTAACAGACTGATCATTAACTAACAGACTGATCATTAACAGACTGATCATTAACTAACAGACTGATCATTAACAGACTGATCATTAACTAACTGACTGATCATTAACTAACAGACTGATCATTAACTAACTGACTGATCATTAACTAACAGACTGATCATTAACTAACAGACTGATCATCCACAAACAGACTGATCATTAACTAACAGACCGATCATTAACTAACAGACTGATCATCCACTAACAGACTGATCATTAACAGACTGATCATTAACTAACAGACTGATCATCCACTAACAGACTGATCATTAACTAAACAGACTGATCATTAACTAACAGACTGATCATCCACTAACAGACTGATCATTAACTAACAGACTGATCATCCACTAACAGACTGATCATTAACTAACTGACTGATCATTAACTAACAGACTGATCATTAACTAACTGACTGATCATTAACTAACAGACTGATCATTAACTAACAGACTGATCATTAACAAACTGATCATTAACTAACTGACTGATCATTAACTAACAGACTGATCATTAACTAACTGACTGATCATTAACTAACAGACTGATCATTAACTAACAGACTGATCATTAACAGACTGATCATTAACTAACTGACTAATCATTAACTGACAGACTGATCATTAACTAACAGACTGATCATTAACTAACTGACTAATCATTAACTGACAGACTGATCATTAACTAACTGACTGATCATTAACTAACAGACTGATCATCCACAAACAGACTGATCATTAACTAACAGACTGATCATTAACTAACAGACTGATCATCCACTAACAGACTGATCATTAACAGACTGATCATTAACTAACAGACTGATCATCCACTAACAGACTGATCATTAACTAAACAGACTGATCATTAACTAACAGACTGATCATCCACTAACAGACTGATCATTAACAGACTGATCATTAACTAACAGACTGATCATTAACTAACAGACTGATCATTAACAGACTGATCATTAACTAACAGACTGATCATTAACTAACAGACTGATCATTAACTAACAGACTGATTATTAACTAACAGACTGATCATTAACTAACAGGCTGATCATTAACTAACAGACTGATCATCCACTAACAGACTGATCATTAACTAACAGACTGATCATTCACTAACAGACTGATCATTAACTAACAGACTGATCATTAACAGACTGATCATCCACTAACAGACTGATCATTAACTAACAGACTGATCATTAACTAACAGACTGATCATTAACAGACTGATCATCCACTAACAGACTGATCATTAACTAACAGACTGATCATTAACTAACAGACTGATCACTAACTAACAGACTGATCATCCACTAACAGACTGATCATTAACTAACAGACTGATCATTAACTAACAGACTGATCATCCACAAACAGACTGATCATTAACTAACCGACTGATCATTAACAGACTGATCATTAACTAACAGACTGATCACTAACTAACAGACTGATCATCCACAAACAGACTGATCATTAACTAACCGACTGATCATTAACAGACTGATCATTAACAGACTGATCATCCACTAACAGACTGATCATTAACTAACAGACTGATCATCCACTAACAGACTGATCATTAACTAACAGACTGATCACTAACTAACAGACTGATCATTAACTAACAGACTGATCATTAACTAACAGACTGATCACTAACTAACAGACTGATCATTAACTAACAGACTGATCATTAACTAACAGACTGATCATTAACTAACCGACTGATCATTAACAGACTGATCATCCACTAACAGACTGATCATTAACTAACAGACTGATCATCCACTAACAGACTGATCATTAACTAACAGACTGATCACTAACTAACAGACTGATCATCCACTAACAGACTGATCATTCACTAACAGACTGATCATTAACTAACAGACTGATCATTAACAGACTGATCATCCACTAACAGACTGATCATTAACTAACAGACTGATCATTAACTAACAGACTGATCACTAACTAACAGACTGATCATCCACAAACAGACTGATCATTAACTAACAGACTGATCACTAACTAACAGACTGATCATTAACTAACAGACTGATCATTAACTAACAGACTGATCATCCACTAACAGACTGATCATTCACTAACAGACTGATCATTAACTAACAGACTGATCACTAACTAACAGACTGATCATTAACTAACAGACTGATCATTAACTAACAGACTGATCATCCACTAACAGACTGATCATTAACTAACAGACTGATCATTAACAGACTGATCATCCACTAACAGACTGATCATTAACTAACAGACTGATCATTAACTAACAGACTGATCATTAACTAACAGACTGATCACTAACTAACAGACTGATCATTAACTAACCGACTGATCATTAACAGACTGATCATCCACTAACAGACTGATCACTAACTAACAGACTGATCATTAACTAACAGACTGATCATTAACAGACTAATCATCCACTAACAGACTGATCACTAACTAACAGACTGATCATCCACAAACAGACTGATCATTAACTAACAGACTGATCATTAACAGACTAATCATCCACTAACAGACTGATCACTAACTAACAGACTGATCATTAACTAACAGACTGATCACTAACTAACAGACTGATCATCCACTAACAGACTGATCATTAACTAACAGACTGATCATTAACTAACAGACTGATCACTAACTAACAGACTGATCATCCACTAACAGGCTGATCATTAACTAACAGACTGATCACTAACTAACAGACTGATCATCCACTAACAGACTGATCATTAACTAACAGACTGATCACTAACTAACAGACTGATCATTAATTAGAGATGGGATGATATATCAAAATCTAATATATTGCAATACAAAAATGCGACAAAACGTAACATGGGTCAGGAACATGAATGGTGATATCAGCTCCATGTTATTCTGCTGTAGTAATCACTAATGAGACTCTTGACCATCACAGTTTCACAAGCTCTCAATCCAAATTATATTATTGTCACTTTGTAATGACATTTTTAAATTGTTGTTTACATTCTAGCAGCCAATGGCATCGCTAGAAAGATTTGAGTCTCAGAAATAAACAGAATTCTGCACAGTCAGACTTTGTTGTCACTGAACTTTTATTGATCACATCGTATCCTGGTTGTATTGAATCCTGAACCACATATCATGTAACGAATCGTATTGTAGGAGATAAACAGATCGTCCCATTAATAAATTGATCATTAATTAGGTCCATATGTCATTGCCACAAATACGCTGTGGGACAGAAGACTTACGTTTACATCCTAGTCATTTATGAGATTTTCTTGGCTGGAGTTTCAACAGTAGAGTAAGCTTCAGTTCCTGGAGGAAGAAGGTGTGTGTGTGTGTGTGTGTGTGTTTGGGGGGGGGGGGGGGTTAGTCCACCAGGTGGCGCTGTTTCTCTTCAGTCAGAACGTCTGGACAGATTGCAGTTGGATTGCGTAAGAGGAGAAGCCAAGTGATGAAACAGACTGAAATCAGTTTTGGCTGCAAGACGCTGGCACTGACACACACACACACACACACTCACACACACACACCCTCAGTCAGACTGATGGTGATGGCATTTCCTCTGAGCTGTCAATCAATCAGGGTGAAGGTGACTGACACACATTAGGCCACGCCCCCCCAGACACCGATGACACTTCCTGTTCCCAGTAAAACCAGTTAGTTACCATGACGAAAATATTAGTCAGCTGGGATTCTTTCCACACACACACACACACACACACACACATACGCACGCACACACACACACACTCACACACACACACACACACACACACACACACACACACACATTAGTAGCTATTTCCAGGATTTATATTCGGTCGTATTTTAAGCGTTTCCATTTTGCTTTGATCAGTAGCGATGAGCGTGATGGAGCTGTGACTGTGACTTCCTGTCCTGAGGCATTCTGGGAATCTCACCTCTTCCTGTGCTGAGGCATTCTGGGGAATCTGACCTCAGCAGAGCCATCAGTCACACTCAACAGTCAGACATCACAGTAGAACAGACTGGGGCCAAACACGGGCAGGAGGAAGGAGGAATCACATTTTACATTGTTTAAGATGAAGATGAAGATGAAGATGACGATGAAGATGAAGATTGAGATTAAGATTGCACTTTATTGATCCCCTAGGTGAAATGTGGGTGTCACAGCAGCAGTGTGCAGTACAATGGCAGAACAAAGTACAGGAAATAAGGTAATACAAAATAATAAGGTAAATAAGAATAAAAATAGTGCAGAAAAGATATAAGGCAATATAGATAAATATAACAAAGTATACCAATATAACAAAGTGTCTCAAGTGTCCAAAGTGACTAAAGTAAAGTGGTAAGTCCAGTGTAATAATAATAAAAACTCCTATGTGAGTTGAGTCTAGGGATATAGTCGAGTGGTGTAGGAAAGATAAAGGCAATATAGACAAATAAAACACTATAAAAACTATGAAGATAAACAATATAAAACTATTATAACTCATGTGTACAAGTGGCTAAAGTGTTGAGCAGTAGGTTCAAGTTTAAATTTATTTTAAACCTGAACCTTAAAGGAATTTAATTTTCCTTTATCCCCACTTATAATAACATACTAATACTACTACTACTACTTATTTACTGAATGTGTTCTCCAGCAGCCGGCCTGCTCAATGTTTTGATGCTGACTGCTGACAGAAAACCATCACAGCATCTTACAGCCAGACTCCCATCAGCTTGTACTCAAAAGGTGAAAGCTGATTTCCATAAATTCAATAAATAAATAAATAAATAAAATAATTTGAAGGTTTTTGACCTTTTTTCCTCCATTGAAGGCTTGCTGAGCCAGTAGCAACTGATGATGTCATGATTTGTCAAAATGTGATAAAATTCCTCTAAATGTTCCTCTGAATGAGTTGAAATTGTAATAAAAACCTGTTAATGTCATAAATCTCCAGATAATGTATTAAATGTATTGTTATAATATTGTATTATTATAGTGTTATTATAAGTTATTATTAATGAACTGAATCCAAGTCGAGGGTGAGTTTTCATTTGGCTCTAAAAGAAGAACCAGAGTTGATGACAGGAAGGAAATGACTGATGTTGCCTGTAACCATGACAGCAGATAGATGAGTCGATCTGCTGAGGTTTCATCCCGTCTGTACAGTTTGGTTGGAATAAAAACCTGCAGGCTGTTGGCTCTGGCTGCCCCATGGCTGATCGACAGGCTGAGTGAGGTGGATCGGACACTAGATGGCGCTGTTGTCTAGCGGAGGAAACTGAGCTGCTGGAGGCTACATTCACACTGCAGCTCAAAGTCTCCCCGTTCCCCTCCTGCGGGACACAGATCTGATGATTTTAGTACAGTGTTTTTACAGAAAAAAAAACACATGGAATCGGATCTTTTCATTTCTGATTTGGTCCTGAATCTGATCCATAGCCTATCTCATTTTTTTTTTTACGTTGCTCTCCATGGGACAGAACTCAAAGGTAGTTTAGAAAGGGTAGGGGCCCAAAAATGGCAGAGCAACAAAAAGGAACAGGGGCAGGGCTTCCTTGCATGTAAAAAGTCACTTTAATAGAAGTAATTATGTCCACATGTCAAGAAATGATTAGAGGTGGCATATCTTCCAAAAGTCAAGAACAAAAACCACAAAACATTCAGGTACTAACTTACACACAACCCGTTTCACCCAAACAGTTCTTCTTCAGGCAGTGTAAAAAGTTTTTACACTGCCCCGCCCCTGTTCCTTCTCCACGGGACAGATCACTGTCCTCATAACTCTGCGTCCATTTGACCAGAAAAACACGGAGGACTCCAGCAGCCAGTGGAGAGGTGCAAATTTATTTAGTATTTAGGGAGATTCCTTCATTCAAACAGAACGAGAGAGGACAGATCAAAATCAACTGGTGTTGGAAACAGTCGCAAGAGAAATGACCGAGCCGGGCCGCAGAGCAGAAACATCGACAAGAGCCTCAAAGCCAAGTTCAAGTCATTTTTACAATGAACTTGAACTTTAGTTTGAGTAAAAAATGTCTTTTGTTGTTGTTCATTTGCACAATGCGCTTCATTACAGGATGGAGGTCCGTTCAAACTTTTAACAAATATGGGTCACTTTCAAAACTGAATCTGGCAAAAAAAATCAGATCTGAGCAAAAAATCTGAATTGAGCGGTGAGTCCTGCAGTGTGAACGGAGCCTCAGGTTCAGCTGAGCCGCAGTAGCAGCAACACATCCAGTCATTTAAACCCCAAAATAAACAGCCAGAAAGATTTAGGAAAGGAACCTGGCAGTAAACCTTTACACCCTGGACATGATGTGGGCTCATTACACCGGGCAGCGGCCTGCGAGCGGCGCGGACCGTTACTGCAGCGCTGCTCGACTTTTACTGTTTCCTCCTGAAGCCAATCAGGCGGGCCAAGACAAACGTGTGATTTAGCGCGGCCGCTGGCTTCACCGAACCCCCAGGAGCAGAACAACTAATTCGCTATCCATAAAACACCCTGCGCTCCACTCAGTCAGCGCTGTGACAGAGCCGTAAATCACGGTCTAATGGGGCAGCGCTATTCTTAGGTCCTCGCCGCCGTACGGGGAGCAGGGGGTGGGGAGCGGGGGTGGGGGTGGGGGGGGGGCGTCGTTCCTCTGATACGACCCAACAGCTGACTGAAGACGCTGGAGACGCTGAACACACTCGAAACAGATGGAACTTTATTCGTCCCAGGCTCCGCGGACAGAACATCCCCGTCCCCCCGGCTCGCTGACAGATCTTTAAGCACGTGAAGATGATTACCTGGACAGGAAGTGGTTAATCACATGATGTAACGCCTCACCTGTGCGCGACCCTGCAGGTCCTGTGAGGTAACACTCAGAGCGCTGCTGTGTTTTGGAAACCCGGCTCCGCTGGGAAAGGCCCAGTGTGGCTCCGGGTTTCTGTACGAGCTGAAAAGGGAGTTGATGATTCATGATATTTCAATTATGCTGCTATAAGCCATGGTTGCCATGGTTACTGGCTCGGATACCTTCCCCGTGTTTCAATAAGTGAACGTTTGCAGCTGTTTTCATTGGCCGTCCTCTCCTCCGCTCGGTTATATGTAGAAAGTTGCTGCACACTAGCACAGATTTTTAACTTTTATTTCTCGAGGGAAGCTTCACTGCGCTCCACCCTGCTTCACAAACACACACACGCGCGCACACACACACACACTCACACACACACACACACTCACACACACTCACACACACACACACACTCACACACACACACTCAGACCGCAGGCTCCTGCTGCCGGCCACTCAGCAGATCCACTGTCTCACTGCTTCTTGCAGGAACTCCATATGCATGCAGACAAACGGTCCGTCTCCCTCGGCCTTCACGCTCCTCATGGCGATCACACGGCTGAAACCTGTAAACCTGCAGCTCTTTGGTTCCACTGCAGGAGACTGAGCTCCTTCATCCCCAACAAGAGGTGAAACTCACTGGACCTGTCCAGTGGTTTCAGTTCCTCTTCATTCAGCCAATCCCGGACGGAGGCACATTTTTGTAACTGCGTCTCCGTCCACGTTGGTTCAGACTTCAGGTGGTGATCGACTTCACACGCGACTCCCAAACGCAGCTGAAGCCTTCGGTTGTTTTGGCCGCAATTACAGCATTTTGAACGCCTGCACTCCGTCGCCTCTGTTCCCAGCCGGCAGAGGTTCAGTGCTTTACTCAACAGCAGCTGTTGAAGGACTGGAGAGCGTCGCTCACTCACTTTCTCTACCCAGACGTTTCCCAGCCGGGGATTTGAACCAGCAGCAGAAAGCAGGGTGGTGGCTGCTCAGGGATCATTTGTCAGAACTGGTTAACCAGGTTTCTTAGCTGTTTTTGCAAAAATCAATGTCACATTCACAATATCGGTACAATATACTGTACAACATATAATCTATGTATAGGTACAAAATTACATACATTTTTCTTTGTACTGCAGTTGATATCCTGATCTGTTGATCCTTTCCAAGCGACAGACTGGATAAGTCAGAGTGGGCTCAGCCTCTGTGGTAGTGAGTGGAGAGTTTGGTTGGAAGCAGACTATAGGTTACAGTCAGGGTCTAGTAAGTGTTATTGGTTTTATTTTCGAACCCGGCGGAGCTGAAGCTTCAGATCAAGGCTGGAGGTAACGCTGCCTTCCAGTCAAAGTCAGAAGTGGGAAATTCCCAGCTGGTCAGTCATAATTACAACCTCGGTGCGTTCCAGTGGTCCAGCTCAGAAAAACATGGACACTTGTGAGATTTTCTCATGTTGTCACATTTTGGCTGACAGGGAACTATGACACTTGGTCCACTCCATTTGCACGCCAGCGTACGCCTGCAGTGGTCAGGTAGGCGGAGTCTGCTATCACATGATCGTAAAATAAGTCCTGCCTGTGCACCGGGGCACAAAAGGAGCCGACAGACAGCTAACCTACCGGAGAGCAGCTGTACAGCAGAGTGGATCTGATGTGCTTCTCCTGATTATTCAGGACCGTAGGAACTGGAACTGCTGGGACTGAACAGCATCTGGACTGGTTCCTAGTAGGAAGCTGTAATGTCTGACTTTTGTCCGTGTCTGGAACGCAGCGCTAAACCCAGTCGCCTTGCGGTGAGTCACATGTCTGATTCTGTGGCACTGAAAGGTCAAAGGCAGCAGAAAATCAGCCCATGATTCATCCTGCTGTATTTACCCACAACCACCTTTCCTCCACTCCCAGCTGCTATCAGCCACAACACGCCAGAGCACGCCAAAACACACCAGAACACGCCAGAACACACCAGAACACAGCAGAACACGTCACGACACACCACGACACGCCAGAACACGCCACAACACGCCAGAACATTCCAGAACATGCCACGAGATATCACAACACACCAGAACACGCCACAACACGCCACAACACGCCATGCACAACACGTTCCGTTCTGTCAGAATGTCAAAATGTCAGCAATGAGACTTTTTACACGTGTCAGTATGTGAACTGGGCAAATTTCCAGAGGTGCACACTTTTATTTCCTCTCTTGTTTGAATCAATATTTTATAGTGTTTTACACACACACACACACACTTTTACAGAAGGATAAAACCATAAGCTCATTACTATGGAGAAAATAATTTGATTTGATTTGATTTGATTTGATAAATAGGAAAATGCATGATAAAATGGTGCTGGATAGAAAACAAATTGAACTTGACCTACAACACAAAACACAATAAAAACAGTCAGTTTTCCGTGGTAAAGAGCAGAGTGCTGAGGATTTCAATACTGTTGGATAAACAAACAAACTTCTCCAAAAAGGCTTTTTTTTTTTGAATGAAGAAACAAATATTAATTTTCTCCCTGACATCCGCCCAATTTTTTCATTCTACTGCGGGGTTTGAACTGTTTCAAGGAGCTAAAGGTCGTGAAACTTACAAACGACGAAGGAAACTTTACATTCCAGTTTGATTTCCACAGCAGCAGCGATATGAAACGTCTGCTCTGCTGTCGGGACGGGAGAGGTCAAAGGTCACTGAGGAAAGGGTCATGTGACTGTGAGTCGGCCACATGGAGTCACACCAACTGCACTGAATCACTGCTGACAGCATGCGTGTGTGAGTGTGTGTGTGTGTGGGTGTGTGTGGGTGGGTGTGTGTGTACAGTGTGTCCATTACTATTTTAACTATGTTTGAACAAGAGAGAGATTATGAGACAAGCAGGTTGTGGTAATATGTTCTATTAATGAACGACAGTAAACATTTATATATTATTTCTTCATATATAACATATGTGGGAGTTGGTGCTCTTTTAAATGTAATTTTCCTCTGACTCAGTGCATATGAAGATTTCTTTTTAAAAAATGTTGTATATCTATTTAAGAAAAAATAAAGTTTGTCATTTAATATCTCCATAATTTAGGGTATTTGTAAAGGGTTGGAAAATTGACTTATTTGTAGTTTTATGAAAAACAGACACCCCCTATATTTTTTTGAGTATGTTGTGCCAAACTAACCAGAGTAAAGTCTTTTTATATATTGTTTTCTTTATTTTTCACCTAAAACATGTTACACCATCTGAACAGCAGGTGGCACTATTAGTGTGAGTAATGAGGGAGGCATTAAGCTCAAGCACTGCGCATGTGCACGGCAGAATAAACCTGCGTACGAGCTGACAAGTGTTTTCTGTGTCCCTCCTTTCTTCATTGCTCAACAGGTACGTAAATATGTTAAAAAAACACATTTAGTTATCACTTAGAGTCCCGTGAAATGGCAGGGAGATTTGTGTAAAAGCTGTATTGAGGAAGTGTTGTTAAGAAAAGAGATGTTTTGTCGAGTGAAGTCAGGTAGCTAACTGTAGCGTCCCAAGCTAATGCTAACGACGACGGAGTTATCCTCCACCTCGTTAAGGGTAATATGGATGTACAGCTTTAAAATGCAGCTTCGGTAAAGCAGTAAAACGTTGAATTAAAATGTATATTCTTCTATGTTTATGTAATGACGGCGTCTATCGACGGCCCGCCCGTGTTTAAAATGTATATTTTTCTGTACCTATTTAATGACTGCGTCTATAGACGGCCCGCCATGTTACAGTGAGTTTGACGTTGCATTTCATGTTAGGAGCAGGCTGTAAAAATGTGGGTTTTAGACAGAATAACTGCTGTAAAATGGAAGTGCCTCTGTTTAGTTTCTTTTGAGTAATTATTTGATTTTGATAACTTGTTATAAGAGCATGTTGTTTAAGAAGAAATGTAGAATGCACCTTACTATATAACCTATGGGTTAAAAGAGAGTAAAAGGTATTGTGTGTCATTTGTAAGTGAATGTCCGGTGACAATAATAAGTGTTTTTGATATTATTGTGCACGGCAGAATAAACCTGCGTACGAGCTGACAAGTGTTTTCTGTGTCCCTCCTTTCTTCATTGCTCAACAGTGCTCAGCAGAGCAACTTGCTGCTGGCCCAGGTTCCCCTAGGCCTGAGGCCGGTAACAATTGGGGGCTCGTCCGGGATCCGTTAGCGCCACCTGTCTGAAGAGGCCGTAACTGCAACTGTGAGATCCTGCTTCTAGAGCTTCAGGGAAGGCGGCGATTCAGCGCGTCATCCAGAGAGCCGAGGCATCAGGAATCTAGTGGAGATGGCTACTTTGAGTGAACGGAGGCTGCTAATCTGGGATCTGCAAAAGTGAATGTAAATCAGCTACGAGCGGTGGCAAGTGCGCTGGATGATGGTCAAGGAGAAAAGCCTGTTGACACGTCCAGCTTTACTGAACCTGAACTGTACGACTTCATCATTGACTTTGCAAAGAGTGAGAAACTGAGGAGCCTGGAGGACGAAGGTCTCTCTCGCCTGCTTTTTCTCAATGAAGCCATTGATGACCTGTTGAAAAACAATGACAGTACACTCGCTTTACCTGGTAGTGCTTTACCCGCACAGGGTGGAGACTCAGCATCCACACCACTGGAGGACATCACTCTAACTCAGCCTGGTGATGCGTCTCCAGCCACACACACAGACACATCCACCACGAGCAGAGACTCGGGTATACCAGCGGTGGACAGAGACTCCACTATCACCAGAGACTCTGTGACCAAGAGTAGGAGGGCAAGTAAACTCTCCACTGCTTCTGATCAGGTGGTAAGACTTAGTGATGTTACAACTCTGTTGCCACGTAGGGAGTTTAAACTTTTTGGTGGTCAGTTATCAGATTCTGGGTCTGAACTCTCCTACAACAGCATCTGTAAACAGATAGACGAAGGTCTTCAAGAAGGGTTTACTGAGTCAGAGGTTATCAGAACCGTCATAAAATTTACTAAACCTGGTACTTTCAGAGAAATGCTTACCAACAGAGACGATCTTACTGTTGATGAGTTAAAGCGATTTCTCAAGTCACATATCAGGGAGAAAAGTAGCAGTGAGCTCTTTCAGGAGCTGAGTAGCGCTAGACAACAAGATAAAGAAACACCTCAACAGTTTATGTACCGACTCATGGGTTTAAAACAGCGTGTGTTGTTTGCATCACAGCAGTTTGGTGCTGAATTTAGCTATGATAAAAAGCTCGTTCAGGGTACATTCCTACACACGCTATACCAAGGTTTAAATAAGAAAAACACTCACATCAGAGGTGACCTCAGACCTTATGCCACAGACTTCCAGGTGACTGACGACGTCTTGTTAGAACAGATCACCAAATCGACCAATGAGGAGGCAGAGAGACTGAAACGACTTGGTACTGTGACTAAAGCCAGACCAGTGACTGTTAGTTCAGCTCTGCAAGGTGACACTGACCAGGTTGACTGTTCCAAGCTAACCACATGTGACAAAAAAGAAGACAATCACACAGCCATCTTGGCTTTGACAGCACAAGTGTCTGCACTAACTAAACATCTGGAGAAAATGTCTCAAACCCCAGATAGTGAGGCTAAGGGAAGCACTCATCAACCTCTCACCAACACTCCCCAAACTCCCGGTGTGAACACCAAAGGTCGGTGCCACGAGTGTGTAAATAAGGGAAGGGCAAGCTGTTTTCACTGTTTCGTCTGTGGACAGGAAGGACACAGAGCCGTCGGCTGTTTGAAGAAAAAGAGGCCGGGAAACGGGACATGGTCACCGGAGAGGGGCAGCCAGTGACCAGTGCCAGTAAAATGTCCCAGGTGCAGGTTAACAGTATCAAAACAGCAGCGCCAATGAAACAGAGTAACACAAAAAAAAAACAACGCATCGCACAGCTGATTGGGAGACGGTGTATGATTTCATGTGCGGTTAATAATGTTCCAGTACAGATGTTGTTTGATTCAGGGGCTCAAGTCACCATAGTCGGGAGGGATTGGGTAGAGAAGGCGTTACCAAATGTTAAGATCCAACCCCTTGAGACATTGCTTACAGATGGCCCCTTGGAGGTCTCTGCAGCAAATGGTACTAGTGTTCCATTTAGTGGATGGATAGATGTAACCCTTGAAATGCTGAGTGCTAGCCAGAGAAGTGTGGCTGTGCAGGTGCCTATGCTGGTTGATCAGAACTGTGTTGGTTGTCCACTGTTGGGGTCTAATGTCATTGCAGAGATGATTACCGAACACAGCGAGCAGCCAGACAGTGTGAATGTCATCACGCTGCTGAAGGAAGCTTTGAATGTCAGTGAGGACACAGCTGAAGCTCTTGCCTGTGCCCTCAAGGCAAGAGAACCTGAACATACACCTACACCCTGTGATGTGAAAATGGGTAAGAAAGGACTTACCATCCCTGCTGGTCAAATCTGTGAAGTAAAATGCAGAGTCAGAGCTTGGCCTGGAGGTGGGACAATGCTGTTTGAGCCAGCCACAGAGAACAATTGCCCTGAAGGGTTGGAACTATTCCCTGCCTTGGTAGATGTTCCTTGTGGTCCCTCTAAAGTGGTCAAGATCCCCATTCAGAACTCTACAAAGCACAGTATCTACCTCCCACAGAGAACAGTGCTAGGTCAGTTTGCTGAGGTTACCGAGGTGAGACCAGTGAACCAGCCTCCCGGGCAAGGGAGCTCCGAACCAACACATCAGTCCAGTCCCACCCAAGCCTGTTCAGCTCTCCGAAATCCTGAAAACCTGAGTGAGCAAAATGAGAAACATGTCAGTGCACATGAAAAATGGCACCCACCTGTGGATTTGTCTCATCTGTCTGCAGATGAAGAAGAAACAGCCAAAAATATGTTGTTTGAAGAGTCTGATGTTTTTGCAAAGGCAGATAGTGATATCGGCTGCATTCCAAACCTGAAAGTAAAGATCAACTTGAAGGATGACACGCCTGTCCAAAAGTGTTACAATGCAATCCCAAAGCCCTTGTACAAAGAGGTGAAAGATTATGTACAAAACCTTTTGGACTGTGGCTGGGTAAGGAAGTCCACCTCTCCTTACTCGTCTCCTGTGGTTTGTGTACGGAAAAAGGACGGCAGTCTACGCCTGTGCGTGGATTTCAGAGAACTCAATCGCAAGACAGTTCCCGACCGACATCCTCTACCACGAATACAGGACCTACTGGACAACCTCGGAGGCTACACTTGGTTCTCGATACTTGACCAAGGCAGCGCTTACCATCAAGGCTTTGTGGACGAGAGCTCCAGGCATGCCACAGCGTTCAGTACACCGTGGGGGCTATATGAGTGGGTGCGCCTTCCATTTGGTCTTACCAATGCTCCAGCGGCGTTCCAAAGGTGCATGGAGGGTGTCCTCGAGGGCCTGCGAGATGAGTGCTGCTCTCCTTATTTAGATGATGTACTTTGTTATTCCAGAACATTTGATGAGCATGTGAAAGATGTGAGGCGAGTTTTGTGTCAGATGAGAGAACATGGTATCAAACTTAGGCCGAAAAAGTGTGAGCTGTTCAAACGCCAAGTAAGATACATTGGTCGTATGGTGTCTGGTGAGGGAGTTCAGGTGGATCCCAAAGACCTGGAGTCTGTGTTGCAGCTGAAAGAGAGGGAGCCCAAGACTGTTGGGGAGGTCAGAGCGTTGCTAGGTTTTTTAGGCTACTACCGCTCTTACATTCAGGACTTTGCTCGGTTAGCAGGGCCTCTGTTTGAGCTCCTCCAAAACCCAGGGGTAGCTAGTGGGAAACCCATCATGCCTAAGCCCACCAAAACTAAATTACAGGGTAAAAATAGTGGACAACTGCCCTCCAAAACACCAGTCCAGTGGACTTCCAAACATGCTGCTGTTGTCTCCAGATTTGTGGACATGCTGACCCACCCACCCATTCTTGCTTACCCAGACTTTGACTTACCGTTTGTGCTACACACGGATGCATCCAACAAAGGCCTTGGTGCAGTGCTCTACCAGCAGCAGGGAGGTAAACTACGGGTCATAGGTTATGGCTCCAGAACACTGTCTCCAGCCGAGAAAAACTACCACCTACACTCTGGGAAACTAGAGTTTCTAGCTCTCAAGTGGGCGGTCTGTGACAAGTTCCGAGACTATCTCTACTATGCACCCACGTTCACTGTCTACACTGACAATAACCCGCTGACCTACATCTTGAGCACGGCCAGACTAAATGCAGTTGGTCACCGCTGGGTTGGGGAGTTGGCGGACTTTCATTTCGATATTAAATACCGGCCAGGGAAAATGAATGCCGATGCAGACATGCTGTCACGTTATCCTGTCCAGCTGCATGATAACATGAGCGAGTACACCGAAGCTATGGGTCCAGATGTCATCTCCGCTATCTGGCAGGGGAATAAAGCAGCGAAAGAAGAGGATGTACCGTGGGTGGCCGCACTACAACTCAACTCATCAGCAGATGATGGCTCATCGTCAGGGGGCATACCTGTGATCACATCGGAGGACATTCGAGCTGCTCAGAAGGATGATGCTACCATCAATGAAGTGATAAGTCTCAAAAAGAGAGGATGGAACCCGAATGAGAGAGACAAAAGACAAATGGGACGAGAGACAAGGAGACTCGTTCATGAATGGAACAAGCTCAAATTGGACAGAGGAATCTTGTACAGAGAGGCTGGTCAACGGAAACAGTTGGTTCTCCCAAGCAAACTCAAACCAGTAGTGTTGAAGAACCTACATAATGACATGGGGCATGTTGGGGCTGATAAAGTGGTCCATCTTGCCAGAGAGCGGTTCTATTGGCCCTTTATGCAGCGGGAGGTTGAAGACTATGTGATAAGGCAGTGCGCCTGCATCAAGCAGAAGCGACCCGGTGTCCCGGAGAAAGCACCCATGGGTTCAATCACCACAAGCGCACCGTTTGAGTTTGTCTCGGTGGACTATCTCCACCTTGAGGCTAGTAAAGGCGGGTATGAATATATACTCGTTCTGGTGGATCATTTCACCCGTTTCGCTCAGGCATACCCCACAAAGAATAAGTCAGGCAAGACGGCAGCTGAAAAAATATTCCAAGACTTCATCCCTCGGTTCGGGTACCCTGAGAAGCTACACCATGATCAGGGCCGGGAGTTCGAAAATACCCTATTCCAGCGACTCCAACAACTGGCTGGAATAGCCCGCTCTCGAACCACCCCATACCACCCTCAGGGAAACCCTGTTGAAAGACTGAACCGCACTCTGCTACAAATGCTCCGTACTCTGAAAGAGGAGAAAAAGTCAGAATGGAAAGACCACCTACCTCACATTGTCCATGCGTACAATTGTACGAGACATGAAGCCACGGGATACTCACCATTTTTTCTCCTTTATGGAAGAGCCCCACGCTTGCCAATTGACCTTCTCTTTGATCTGAAACCAGAGCAGGAGACACAGACAAGACAAGCCTTTGCACAGAACTGGGCAACCAAGATGCAGGAGGCCTACAGAATAGCCTCAGAGAACAGTCAAAAGTCCTCAGCAAAAGGAAAAAAATATTATGACCGAGGCGTTAAAGGTGCTACGCTCCAGTCAGGTGACCGAGTGCTTGTGAGGAACCTTTCCGAGAGAGGCGGCCCCGGCAAACTCCGCAGCTACTGGGAAGCAAGAGTGCACCGCGTCATTGACCGAGTTAACGATGGGCCTGTGTATAAAGTCCAAGCTGAGGCTGGAGATAAAACCATCAGAGTGCTGCACAGAAACCTCCTGTTACCAGTCAATGACTTGCCTCTGGAACAAGACAGTGGAACCAGACCTGTGAGGAGAAAACTGCAAAGTCGGAGGAAAGCAGGCAGCAGTGAGACGGCTGAGCAGGATTCTGACAATTCTGATGAAGAAGAATACTCATACAGGCTCCGGAAAATACCGGTCTATGAGAAGAGACAGGTCAGATCCCAGACAGCTCAACCTGAGACACAGAGCCAGCTGAGAGTCTCAGCCAGTGAGTTCCAACCTGTAAGGAGAGAACCAGTAGAACAAGAGCCAGTGGTGATACCAGGATCTGTACAGGAACCAACACAGCCTGATGCTCGTCCCATGGAAGAGATCCATGAGGAAACCGAAGTCGATGATGGAAACCAGGAGGAAGTTCAGGAAGTGGAGGCTGACTCTGAGGCAGGCCAACATGGTGCAGAACAACCGGCCGCTAGACGGTCCTCCCGTGCTGCAAAACCGAGAGAGATGTTCACCTACAACAGTTTTGGCCAGCCCTCATATCAGTCCTGGAGACCTGGAGCAAATGCTGTGTTTCAGTATGAACCATACTTCATGCCGGGTAACGGGATGGCACGCCAAGTAATCCCAGAAGCCTGTTACTACCCAAGACAAGTTGTTTGGACTTACTAGACCGTCAACTTACCTGACCTGGTCTAGACTCTGTCCTTAACTACCTACTTACCTGTTACTTATCTGACACTTACCAGACTGGTTGACACTATCTTTTGTTTTCTTGCTCCTTACCTCGTTGGTTTAGTGACAGATGTCAGGAGACATCTCTTAAAGTAGGGGAGAGTGTAAAGGGTTGGAAAATTGACTTATTTTTTTATGAAAAACAGACACCCCCTATATTTTTTTGAGTATGTTGTGCCAAACTAACCAGAGTAAAGTCTTTTTATATATTGTTTTCTTTATTTTTCACCTAAAACATGTTACACCATCTGAACAGCAGGTGGCACTATTAGTGTGAGTAATGAGGGAGGCATTAAGCTCAAGCACTGCGCATGTGCACGGCAGAATAAACCTGCGTACGAGCTGACAAGTGTTTTCTGTGTCCCTCCTTTCTTCATTGCTCAACAGGTACGTAAATATGTTAAAAAAACACATTTAGTTATCACTTAGAGTCCCGTGAAATGGCAGGGAGATTTGTGTAAAAGCTGTATTGAGGAAGTGTTGTTAAGAAAAGAGATGTTTTGTCGAGTGAAGTCAGGTAGCTAACTGTAGCGTCCCAAGCTAATGCTAACGACGACGGAGTTATCCTCCACCTCGTTAAGGGTAATATGGATGTACAGCTTTAAAATGCAGCTTCGGTAAAGCAGTAAAACGTTGAATTAAAATGTATATTCTTCTATGTTTATGTAATGACGGCGTCTATCGACGGCCCGCCCGTGTTTAAAATGTATATTTTTCTGTACCTATTTAATGACTGCGTCTATAGACGGCCCGCCATGTTACAGTGAGTTTGACGTTGCATTTCATGTTAGGAGCAGGCTGTAAAAATGTGGGTTTTAGACAGAATAACTGCTGTAAAATGGAAGTGCCTCTGTTTAGTTTCTTTTGAGTAATTATTTGATTTTGATAACTTGTTATAAGAGCATGTTGTTTAAGAAGAAATGTAGAATGCACCTTACTATATAACCTATGGGTTAAAAGAGAGTAAAAGGTATTGTGTGTCATTTGTAAGTGAATGTCCGGTGACAATAATAAGTGTTTTTGATATTATTGTGCACGGCAGAATAAACCTGCGTACGAGCTGACTAGTGTTTTCTGTGTCCCTCCTTTCTTCATTGCTCAACAGTGCTCAGCAGAGCAACTTGCTGCTGGCCCAGGTTCCCCTAGGCCTGAGGCCGGTAACATATTCAATGTGTAAAATTGTTCTCATCTAGTCAACCAAGGACTTAAAGGGGCTTGACTATAGGAATTAATATTTTCCTCTAATTATCCTCATATGACCAAAGATGTTTAAGACAATGTTTATGTTCTAAAATTAAAATTTGATTTTGTTTGATGGTTAAATTTGAAGTTATTTCATTTTCAAAACTCCATCCTTTTTCCCAGTCAGTTTCAGTCTAACTCCAGGAAACGCATCACAGCTGGACTCGCTCCTGATTCGCTCCCTCACTAAAGAATGACTGAAATCCGTCCAATCAGACCATTTCGCAGCATTTGAACCGGAAACCCTCCACTCAGCAGGTTTACCTCTTTTGAATTAGAGGAGCCGCTGCTGTCGGCCAATCAGGGTCCAGGATTGTGACGACTTATAGTTAATTTATGCTTTCTGCGGTGATGTGACGCTGTTGCAGCCTGGGCGGCCGCCTGTGTCCGGGCAGCGTTGCACAGCTCCAAAGTTTTATAACAACGCGGATGATGTCACACAGACTACGCTGTGATGATTGGCTGGCTGGCGCTTTCCGGAAGTGCGTAACTGTTGGTTGCCGTGGTGACAGAACGTCTCAGTTCTTTGAGCCGCTTTGACCGCAACAACCATGAACCGCCTGACGCTCGAGGAGACGGCACACACTGTGAACTCCAGCAAGGCAGAAATAAAGTATGAGACTGACTGGAGGCCAGTGTCAGGTGGGACAGGACTGATGTCATCTCTTCTTCTAGTTCTAGTTTAAAGTCTGGATATTTAAACCTGCGCTGACCCTCCTTCCCTCTGTGAACCGGCTGCCTCTGGGTTAATGTTTGCTGGGTTAAATCCCTGGTCTAGACAGCCTGCTGCCTATCAGAGGATCAGGACAGGCCACGTTATGGTCCTCAAGAGACCTGCAAAACAAACACACACACTCACACTCACACACACACACACACAGACACTCACACACACTCACATGTTGAGACTGCAGGCCTCTGCGTTATAACGTCTCTGCTCTACAGTGAGACTCCGCTGCTTCCTGCCTCTGTGTCAGACTGATATCGGTATCTGTGTGTGATCTAGGACTGTGTGTTTTGGTGCTGAGATGCTGATGGTATCCCATGATGCCACTGGCCGTTACTCCCCGCCCATCCCAGCTAGGTGAGGTTCCTCTGTCAGAGAGATGGTCCAGGCTCAGATAAACACAACCAGCAGCTGGGATCTTCCTCTAACTGAGAAGAAGACGTTTCATTCTGAGGCCTGTGCAGTTTACGGACGATATTGTAACGCTAGGTTATGGACATTGAGGCTGGGGGGGAGTTTATTAGAGACAGGAAGTCGGTTAAGTACATGATGTTATGTGTTCATGTGTTCCCGATATATTTAATTGGAGGAAGGTGTTCACCATAGTGGGTAATTGGCCCAGGTGGGAAGGGGCGGGAGAAAGAGAGGGACACCAGAAAAGAAGAGTGTGTGGCGTTGTTTTTCCTCCTGCTAAGTTGTTGCTAAATTGTTAGCTTACCTATCAGACCAGTCAGTGGGACTGGCCGCGCTTTTTGTTGTTTTCCGGGATCACCTTCAACTCTGGGTAGACTGTTCGCTGCGGCAGGGAATAAATCTGGGCTCGTTTGAGCTAGCAAAAAGGAATTACAGTCTCGCTCTCCTTCTTCTGACTATTAGCCACGCCGCGGTGTTACAATATGTTACATCATTTCTGGGTAATGAAGTCCTTCAAACTGTCAAAAATTGAAACAGTTATCTCTCGCTGCTTCATGTTGCCTCATGCTGCTTAAAGGATAATACCTGTGTTTTTAAAGTCAGCCCCAGCGCTCCAGCCTCCTCTCTGGTTCTGCACACAGTCAGCGTAGTTCAGATATCAGCGCTCATTCTCCTCCTTCATTCCTTCTTGTCCGGTATGAAAAACAAACTTCCACAGAGCGAGAGAATCCATCACAGGAAACATGAAGCCAAACTTTCTGTTTTCTCCTCATTTCTGAGTGTTTTCATCTCCACTCTGCTGCCTGTCAGTCAGCTGACACCACAGGAAGAAATGAGTCTCCTCCAGGAAATAATCCTCAAAACACTTTACTGCCACATCCACGGCTTTTTGTTTAGCAGGGACAGCACTTCAAGCTAAACTTTGTATTTTAAGTAAACTGGACATAGAAGTAAATCGATTTTGACTCTAAATTACTAAATGTCACTGGTTTTCTCCTTTAAGCATTCTGTCCAAATCATTTCATTTCCTGGTTGGTGATTTCTCAGTTCTAGACACTGAGTACGCTGCTAGTTTCTCCGTGTGGATCTATGGCCTAGTGACAGCAGGACCACCCCACCCACCCCCACCCCCCCTCCCAGCCTATGGAGGCCTGTATTACTGTATTACTGACCTCTGTCCTACATTAACGTGGTTTAATCCTGACCCCTGGCCTACATTACAGAGATATGTCTCCTAAACCAACAGACGATAGCTCTCTTATCTCCGGCGGACTTCAGGAGGTATTTGGTTGGGCGGGTGTCCAGGTGTGTGAGCGCAGGGCGGGGCCACCTGCAGGACGAGGCCACCTATAGGACGGGGCCACCTGCAGGACGGGGGCTGTCTGCCGGGACGGGAGGATTAGCAAAGTCAGATATCAGGTTATTGTAAAAGGTAAGTTCAAGTGGTGCGCTGTGGGTTTAGGAGCAGTAACCTGGGAAATATTAATGAGTTGGAGTGCAGGTACTGGCTGAGTTATCAGCACAGTAACAGGCCTGTTTAATAATAATAATAATAATGATAATAATAATAACTTTATTTCTATAGCACTTTTCAAAAACAGAGTTACAAAGTGCTTTACAGACATGAAGCAAAATAAAAACACAACAGAATAAAAACAATGCAGCACTGGATACAAAATACAATAAAATAAACATGGTTTCAAATGTAACAAAATAAAATAGGTAAATAATATAAAAGATAAAAATAAAATAAAATTAAAATACATACCATAGAATCATGTAAAAGCTTTTGTATAAAAGAATGTTTTCAGGCCTGCTGCAGTACTTGGCTTTCTGCATCAGAGTGAATTCATTTTTAAACCAATCAATTTAAAATGCAAATCAAAACTACATTTTCCTCACTACTGACAGAGAACCGTAACACTTATAGACGCAATTTAAGAAGATTTTTAAATCAAAAGATTTTCATCTTTCAAATTTTGAAGAAAGTTTATGAACTGATTGTATTGATGGTGAATGGAACATTTCCTTTTTTTTTGTATAGTGTCTCTGTTTTTAGTGTTTAGAGGGTTTTTGTGTCAATGAGAGGCTGGTCACCATGAATTCCATTGTATTTTTAATACAAATGGCCAATAAAATAAACTAAGTAACTAAGTAACTAACTTCAGCTGAAAGCAGAAGGCTGAGATAGACACAGACTGCTGTATACTGCATACTGAATCATATCATTACTATCCAGAGTGACTTATAGTGAGGTCAACAGTAGAATAAGCTTCAATTCCTTGATCAACAACATTAGAAGCAACCAATAGTAAAGAGGTCAAGGGTCAGAGGTCACAGCACCCAGAAAACAGATGAAACACATGCTGCTGTGACCCTCGTATGATCATGGATGATGTTGAAGTGACTGGGGAAGAAATAAAATGTAGAGTGGGGAGTTAAGGAGAGATGTACAACTCTCTCTCTCTCTCTCTCTCTCTCTCTCTGCCCATCACTGCCATAACTCCTCTAGTTTTCGATGCCTCTTTCTCCAGTTCCAATCAGCAGAAACCTCCAGTCTGCACCGCGCTGAGCCAGCGGTTTCAGCCAACCCCGCTAACATGACACATCAACTCGCCGGTCGTTTCACAACCGCAGTATCAGGCAGTTTCTAGAGAGAAGACAAAAATACACACACGTATCAGATAAACTAATAGAGAGCGTAGCATCAGGCTGGTTTGGGAGGGGTGACGGCTGTCTGGGTGATGTAGAGCGTTATGCAAGCTGTGCTGTGCTGCGTGGGGAGGACAGGCGGGTGATGGACGGCCTGTAAACTCTGGATGGCCCCCTGGAGGCCTGAGTGCTGTGTGTGTGTGTGTGTGTGTGTGTGTGTGTGTGTGTGTGTGTGTGTGCAGCCCCCCCCCCGACAACACGACGCTGCCATACACGCTGTACAGGTGAACCCACACAACACCAACACACTCCTGGAAATATTTAACCAAACTGCAGTCGCTGCATCAGACTTTTTGTTTTGTTTTGGGCAACAGAGCGGTCTGGAGGTGAGACAGTGCGTCCTCCGGCCAGACGACCCGGGTTCAAACCGCCACCCTGCTCAAGTGTCCTTGAGCAAGACACTGACTCCCTACCAGCTCCAGGCCCTGACCTCTGACCTCCCTGTGGAGGGGGCAAGAGAGGACACAGTTTCCCTACAGGGAGTAATTCACCTTATTCAATTACTTACATCACAAAAGTCTGTCCAGAAGATCGGCATATAGTTATATAAATAACATAAGTGAGGACTCCAGACAGAGTTCAGACGGAGTTAAGGCAACATGCTCCTCCGATGTTCTTGTTAAGAATCGTAATGCTAGCTACTAGCTTCGCCAACATGTTTTGTTTGCTATGATATGATATATGATGTAAGAAGACTATAATGTTTTACATTTTATTCCTCCTTAGCAACATACCTTTAATTTGTGCTTGTGCATCATCTTTTTTCTTTTTTTCCTCTCTCTTCTCAGTACCTAACAGGTAGTCTTGTTTGGACATCGTTTTGATTGCTGTGAATTGCTTCATGATGATTGACAGTTTTACAGGCCCTGTGATTGGCTGACGGGTCTGTTCCATCACCAATTAAACAATAGGGCGCACTTACTTGTTTCATACTGACGTACACATTTTTTAAATAGGTGCAACAACTGATCTCCCTGACAGTTATCAAATTAGCCAGCATCTCTGGAACAACTACAACACATATGTTTGAATTTATCAGGGAAGTTAGCTAGCTTACTAGCTAGTTAGCTACTAGCTACCTAGGCTTGATTTTGGAGGCTAGCTATAGTGAGACAAATACAGTGCATTACCTTAAAATGTGAACAAAAACAAACCGTTTTTGTTTTTGGGGAATCTGTGAAATGATAAATGTTTGTTCAATGTTTGCAGGACAGAGCTGAGCTGTAGAGTTCCCCAACCTGTGTGATGTAAGTTCAAAATGGCCGCCCTGGGGATACGGTCCATAGAGGAACACATTAAGTTTTAGACCAGACTGCTTTCATCTTAGAAAACTATGAAGTAGTGCTTTTACCTAGATATACTAAAGTTGAAGCCTAACTGGGGCTAAATCAGGTGAAAATCAGAATCACATTCACACAGTACCTCACATACAGTGTAAAGGGCCAATGCAAGACACAATACAATACACAGATACAATAGACAATAGACTAAACATAGATTACAAAGATTTGATTATATATAGATTCAACATTTAATATTCAATAATCTACGTTGATGTTGGAGGAGAGTCCATCTGTTCTCCAGAGGTGTGATGACTCTGATGGAAGCCGTGATTCACTGTGTTTGTGTGTGTTAGTGTGTGTGTGTGAGAGTGTGTGTCTCATTCTTGGAATTCCCAGTGTGCCTCAATGCAGGCGTTTTGATTGACAGCTGCTGTTGAATGGGGAGTGCCTGATGCCACTGAACCATAGAAAAGCCATTTTCCACTGTGACGCTGTGAAGCCTTCGTGCCTCTCTGTCCGTAACCGGATCCTGTCCGACCTGACAGGAGGGGGGGGGGGGCGAGGTGACACCTGGAAACACAGGTAACCAGAAACCAGAGCCGCGCACTGTCATGATGAGTGCAGATAAAACTGAAGTTGATTAAACGCCAAGAATGCCACGGCTGGAGTATTAAAACAACAGTGAGTGACAGCAGGGTTTTACAGCACAGTCCTGGCTGTAAATCTCTCTGTATCAACAGGATGACTGCTGATAAAACAGAGGCCAGTACAGACTAGAAAACTCACCTGTAAGTTTCAGACAAACATCCAGACATTAGACTAACACCCAGCCATGTTTCTGTCTCAGTGTAAAGGCGTGTTGTGTTTTTTTAGCTGCTACGTGTATCATTTTAACAATAAATCATTACCACATTAACTCTGAGACATTAGTATAATTACCACAAACAAACGAGATGAAAATCGTCAGCCTCTATCAGCCTCTACTCTGCATCCTCCATAGTTTCTCCACCTGGTGGATCTGGAGGGAAATCTGCTGGATCGCTTTACGGCACAAAACAGGAAGAGGTTCTGTTCTTCCAGAGCAGACGGAGCCAAAGCTTTCAGGCTGATTATCACATCCAAGAACGCCAAGTCGGTACTCGTGTGCTTGGGGAGAACGATCTTCTCATGAAAGTAAACACAGAGAAGCTTCCTTACAGTTTCAGATGGACTGTGTGCTTCATGCCGCGCGCGTGATTAAGACGTAATGAATCTTGGGGCTTTCAATTCATTCTCATGGGTCAAGTCTCCATCCAATGCATCCTTGATATTTTGAGGTTGGCAAGGAAACTTCCGGGTTTTCTATCCTCCGTCCCCCGTCCTGTCGTGCGTTTGTTTTGGAATCGTGCTTCGACGGTTAGATATTATGTAAAACGCGCCAAGGAGGACACAAGAACGCACAAGATTTATAGTCACACATATTGATACACACACATATTGATAGTCAGCCTCAGAGTTTCTGGCAGCAGATGGTGGAAGGAGAGAAAGGAAGATGGAAAAATCACTTCCAACATGTTGATCCTCTTCAGGGAGGGGGAGGGGGGAGGCAGGAAGCAACG